>NC_133315.1:17609995-17637122 GCF_012295235.1 Primulina huaijiensis
ATATATGAAATAATAAGAATAAATGAAATATAAATTCAATATTTTTTAAAATTTATAACTTAGATGTATCTCATTTATAAAATGTTAGTTAAAATGTGTTTCGAATCTAAATCTCGTTTTAAACTTCAGACAATTAATGATATCAGATGACTATAAACTATTAGCAATTAAATTTAATACCTGTTATTTTATGTACATGTATTTCACATATTTTGCGTATGATGTTACCTAAATCTTGATTTCACAAAGACATAACAATATTACTTGTTTTATAGAGAACAAAATCAAATAGTATAACATAGAGATTATGATAAAAATAAAAACGAATTGAAACTTATTTAAATAATCATATAAACTATATTTACTAAATATTTTTTAGTATATCACTTATCATCGAGGGATTCAAACATCAATTTAGAAGTATAGAGAGTTGGGGTGGTATACCGTACCGTATCGTACCGAAAATTATATAGCGTATACAGTATCAAAAATTACGGTATAAGAAAATTCATACCGATACCGTACCGAAATTTTCCGTATATTGATCCGTACCGAAATTTTCGACGGTACGTATAACTAACATACCGATTATATCGAAATGGTACGGTATACCGAAATTTTCAGTGCGGTATTGGTATATACCGTTTTATATCGAAAAACCTTATATTTTTAAAATTTTATAAATTTATTATTTTAAAATAGTACATATTTTAAAAATTTTATATATTTATCAGTATTTCGGTATTCTGGTATATACCTACATTTTCAAATTGCATATCGTTATCATACCAAAAAAATTCGGTATTATTACCGTACCGAAATCTTCGGTATACCGAAAATTCAGTAATTTTTCGGTACGGTAATCTCTATATACCGAAAATTCGGTATTTTTCTCATCCTTAATAGAGAGAATACAACGCATAATTCATATTTAGGAAAAATTGTGATTTTAGTTCTGAAAATTGACATGTTTTGAGTTTTAGCCTCGTAGTTTGTCAAAGTTCAGTTTTCATATAATAACTTGGATTTTTTTTGCCTGAAATTACTAAATTTATCGAATATGATTTATTTGGGACTGATTTTCTAATACGTGGCATATGTGACAAGAAATAAGCTCATATTACTCGAGTTAAAATCCACCAAATAAAAAATAAATAAACTAAAACAACCCAATACTTCAAAATGGGAGAAAAAAGTGTTGTTTCTCATTTTTGTTTATGTATATTGAATGTGTGTAATATAAGTGTTATTCTTGTCACATGAGCTATGTAAGAGAATATCAGTGTCAAATAAGTATTATCCGATGGTTTTATTAGTTTCAATAAAGAAAGATCAAAACAAAAAAAAAATTATTTTGTAAAAATCAAACATAAATTAAAAGACAGACTAAAATTGTATTTTTCTCTTACTTTTAATAATAAAATTGTCATAATAAATTTCTAACATAATTCTTTATATATACGTCCTAGCTAGCTATCAACTATGTTGTTAATTTTTCTTCAACTTGGTTGGTGATCGTATTTAGTGTGGTAGACACCCAATTACGAAAAAGTCAATGAGAACAAAACCCTAATTTCCATGAAATTTGAAAGTCACAACAAATTTTGGAATTATATATCACCCATTCCTTGACGGGTTTGAATTACCAAAAGTCTTGACTTCCACTACCATCACCGTACGTAGTACTTATTCTCCAATCTACTTCCAGCTAGCTAGACTTATATTAAATTTTGACACATGCAAATTACATCACAAAATTATTACATAATCATATATTGATAAATATTCTACAATCCTAAAAAATAGCACCGATTTAAAAGAATTGAATTGTATTATTCACATCAGTTATAACTTTTGATACAAGAGACATACCTCTTCATGAAATATATAATATAATAATATAATCTTATTATTATAATATAATATTTTATTACAATATATATATATATATATAAATATTTCGATTTAATCTTTTGATTGGATAAAATTTGAACTCAATTAATTTCTCATTCACCCTAATTGATAATCGATACATAATTATGTTCACTGCGTAGCTCGTTCGAATTGTTTTATCGATTCTAGATGAGTACAAAACTCATTTTTCTAACTTTATTCACATCTGTTAAAACTTTTGATACAATGGAAAACATTATATAATACAATATAAACTTTCAAATATCAAATTTGATCTTTGATCATGAGAATTTAATTTTAAGTTACTCGTAATTAACTTTGAAAAATAAATATGTACATTTGTCACCATATATAATGGTTTTTGTCAAAATTTTAATATAATTATTTTGAAACTTATATATCACATTTTTAAAATACACTAAACTTGAAAAAAAAAAAAAACAAAAACAAAAAAAAACAATCACCTTACCGGAGTTCCAAGCGCATGCGTGCACAAATATATGGTCGCATTTCAGGCTGCTCTTAGACCAAGAATATTGCTAATGGACATCAATCAGCTAGGTCCCGTATGTCGAATAGTTTGTCAATGCATGCTTCCCTTTCTTATGCTAAAGTTAATCTTGCATCAGTGTTTTGATGAGCAAACTCTTTAACATCATGTGGACAATGACTCCCCACATTTCAAGATACGAATGCCCCTGAGTTATCTGTATACGTGCACAATAGCTTGAAATGATGATCAACAAATTGGTGCTCGGGAGTGTGTGCGTTGTCGGGCGCCGGCCGGAGTGATTTGGGTGTGGGGTTGGTAGAGAATGATCACTCCAACCATCCTCATAAAATTGGATATGATTTATTTGACGAGAGAAGATTATAATTGTACAATTAAATTCTCTACAAATTCATGCACCACAAGATTAAATTAAGGATGTTAATGTTATAATTTACACTTGAATATTTATTGTTATTTATATTTGACAATCAGGACGATTTTATTCATAAAATGAAATACTTTTAAGATGAAATGGAAGGTAAATAGTGTCGTTTTTTAATTAATACTAACTTTGAATTTGACTCAACACATAACTACGGGTTTCGAGAACATGCTGTAATTTGGTATCATTTATTAATGACTCATGAGTTACGTGAAACTGTTACATCATATTCCATTCGGAGTATTTTTAGACACTTCCAGAAAAATAAAAAGAAAAAAAAAGAAAAAAATCCAAGAAATGGGAAAAAAAAACATGAAATTATGAACTTTTTGGTTGATTCAGAGCTTGACGATTTCTGGAATATGCACCGGGTACCTCTGGATGCAATCTTTCCAGGGCCCGTCTGTCGGAGTTTTGATGGTTCGGTTGCATTCCCAGACGGCGCTGTTACACTTAAATCCACTTCCGAATGCTATCTGCCACACCCTGTCGCCTTTCTTCATCCTCCCTTTAGCTTCGATATAACTCATTTCGTACCAGAGTGAGGAAGAAGAAGTGTTCCCGAATCTGTGTAGCGTCATTCTTGAAGCCTCCACATGCTCAGCTGACAACTGGAGATTCTTCTGGAGTTCGTCGATGACCGCTCGGCCGCCAGCGTGTATGCAGAAGTGATCGAAAGCTTGTTTGAAGTCTGGAATGTAGGGTTTCCATTTGGGGTTGAAGATTTTGCGGCCGATAAGGGTGAAAAGGAAGAGTAGTTGTTCGGAAGCCGGGAGGACTAGTGGACCAATTGTGGTTATGTTCGATTTCAGGGCTTCTCCAGCGATGACCATCAAATCTTTCGACAGATTTATACCCACTTTTCCCTCTGGATCCTCTTGCTCGAACACGCATTTGTGGGCCTTGTCATCGGACCCTTTGTGGGTCCGGACGACGTGCACGAGTTTGTACTTGGCACGTCGTCTGTCTCGGCTTTTGTTAGAAAGGAGGATGGCGGCGGAGCCCATCCGGAAGAGGCAGTTGGGGAGGAGCATGGCTCGTTCGGAACCTTGGTAGTAATTTGGGGTGATGATTTCCGTGCTGATTACTAAAGCGTAAGAATTTGGAAGAACATGGAGCAAATCCCTGGCTAAATCAATGGAGATCAATCCAGCGCTGCACCCCATTCCAGAAAGATTGTAGCTCTTGATATTGCTTCTCAGCTTGTATTTATTCACAATCATGGCGGAAAGGGACGGCGTAGGCGAGAACAGGCTGCAATTCACTATCAGAACATCGATATCCTTCGGCTTAATCCCCGTTTTCTGCATCAGATCATCTATGGCAGAAAAGATAACCATCTCGGCTTCTCCTCTCGCAGCTTCCATCGTCGGCGTCGGCGGGATATAATGTATAGCAGGCGGTAGACAGGTTTCTTCACCAAGGCCTGATCTTTCAAGAATCCGCATCTGGAAATCGACACTTTTCGGATTATCTTTGAGAATCAGTCTGGAATGCTCCATGAACGTGGAGAAGGGAACCCGGAAGTTGATCGGAGGCTTGTAACAGGAGTAATCAACCAAGTATATCGATCTAGGTTTCGACATGAAGTAAACGGTGGCGATAAAAATGATTGAGAATGAAGAACACAGGACTTGGACAAGATCAAAGTGGAGGGACTTCCCGATATTCAGCAGCTCAGTGGGGCCTAAACGGAGGATTTCGACGAGGACTCCGAGCATGATCGGGATAAGCAAGAAGGCGAGGATGTGATTGACTATGTATTGGTACCCCAGTTTCACGTACTTGAGCTTGACGGAACCGGTGAAATTTGGCAGAATTTGCGGCATTTTTTCTAGGCCACGGAGGAAGGATTTGAGTTGAAGGAAGATGACGAGTGGAGGAATTTAAAGAGTAAGTTGTGAGGAGTGAGCGAGCAATCAATGAAGGCAGGTAGGAATAATTAATTAACAGGTTAACGTCACAACGCTCGCTTACCTCTGGTTTTCTGGTCTATGCTAACTTTTTTTTTGTTATCTTAAGAAATCCATGTTTTCCATATATATAAATTTGATACGTTGCCCAACCATTTTGATCAGTAATGAGGTGATACTCATGTATTAGATGTGATTAAATATAGATGAGTGTCATATTCAGCAAAAACATGAGCACGACAGTTGAACAACATATCAAAAATATATGTTTGTGTTGTTCAACTATCGTGTTTATCAATGAGATGACATTCATCTATTAGATATTATTAAACATAGATGTGTGACACCTAATTGGTGAGCACGGTGAGTGAATAGTATATCAAAATTATATAATATATATATATATATATATATATATATAAATCTAGGTTTTTGTGTATACATTAAGAATCCAATTAATGCTGCCTTATTCACGTTAGGAATTATCACTTTATGCATGGAAGCCATAACTCACATTCAGCTAAGTGTCGTTGATCTACAAATCCAGCAATGATATGATATTGTGATGTGCGACAAAACGTAAAAATCTAACTTCTAAATCGAGATTTTGAAGCCCAACAGGTATTAAAAATTAATTGATAGGCGAAAGAATTTATTAAAATTTAAGGAAAAATCACTAAGTTTAAATCTAATTTCTTAAAAATCAATTTCAAATGCTTATTTTGGGTTGGCAAATCACACATACCTGAAAGTATTTAGATTCCACATTCCAAAGTTGATTGTGCTGCTAATTTTTGTGAGGTGATGTTGAATTATATTATTTATACATTATAAATAATGTGGTCTTATGTATAATTAAACGAGTATATATAGGTATGAGTAGGTTTAAATTAATTATTGTTATTAATATATATACATACTAGTATACTGCTATAGTGAGCACT
Organism: Primulina huaijiensis; assembly: GCF_012295235.1. Taxonomy (NCBI): domain Eukaryota; kingdom Viridiplantae; phylum Streptophyta; class Magnoliopsida; order Lamiales; family Gesneriaceae; genus Primulina; species Primulina huaijiensis. The sequence goes on from NC_133315.1 coordinate 17,615,702, forward strand.
GCATTTAAAACATTTTTTTTTCTGTATTGTAGATATTAACGTAAAATAAATATATTTTTAATAATTTTGCTTGCTTTTATTTAATTTTATTAAATAATCCGTCTTTTTTCATCATTTTAATAAAGTTATTTTGTCTTGTCTTTATTATTATTATTATTATTATTATTATTATTATTATTATTATTATTATTATTATTATTATTATTATTATGGGGTCATAGTTTGTTTAAAGTAATTTGATAAAGAAATATTGGTAAATCTTTTAAAGATTCTCAAATTAAATGATAGGAAACTTATATTTTGTCCTATGACTTGCATTGTTTCTGATGGGTATAAGACCAATTATTTGTTGGGTTAATAAAATCAATTTTATTTAGCACTATTGAGGTTCAAAATATTGATTCAGAAGTCCAAGCCCACGCTCTTAAAAATATATAAATAGAGGAATTTCTAGACAATTCAAGGGATGTTGTCATTTTTATAAAAAATTCTTTAGTTCTCTGAGTTTTCTTTGAACTGCTTATTGACTTGAGCGTCGGAGTGTCTATGTCGGGAACCCTCCCGGAGCCCACTTAACGAGTGTTCGTGACTCATGTGACGCCCCGAAAATTAACTGTAAATTGCCTACGTTGATCCGTTTACTAGCCATGTGAGCTCATTTACCAATCAAGTAGACCAGTTTACTAACCAGTCAGATCTCGCGTCTGCAGTCTACGCGACTCATTAATTTTAGCTGCATCAGTTTCATTTACTATTATGTTATTGATTAATTTACAATTTTGGTCTACAAATTTACACTTTTTATTTTCAACTTCTGTAAGGACCGTGTATTGTATTATCGTAAATCTTATGTTGATTATAGATAATTCATGAAATTATCATGTGATTATGTATATGATGTATATCATGACAATGGAAGTGAGAAAATAGGTGGTGATAATGAAATATTGTATGAGAAATTGATTTGTGTTTGAAAAGTATGCTGAACCGCAATAGAAAAGTGACACATGTTACGGTTTATAACATAATTAACTGAATATTAGTCCAAATGGAATGAGACCAATTTCATTGAAAAGCTAATACATAGTACTAAAACTTTCGTGTTTTGAGTTTTGTCCAAATCCATTTGGAAATATGGGCAAAATCACCCCAAAATGTATCGTGGTTGTTGCAGTTCCTGAACTGACACATTTTGGGAGAATGAGCATAACTCTTGCATCTGATATCCAAAGTGAGTGAAGTTGGTGAAAAATGAAATCTAAGACATAGATTTACAACTTTTATGTTTACCACTTTTGCTAATTCAGAACCTAAAATAGCGTTTCGGACATAACAATACGTGCACCTGCGTAGGCCGCACGTGCGGGCAGAACAATTCGCGCATATACGCGAGTTCTGGCATGCACATGCGTGCACCGCCCTGCTGGACACTATTTAAGAATGATAAGGATGAGTTTTTGTACAGATTTCTTCATTTCCTTGCTGAAGCTTCGAGAGAAAAGTTGGAAATTCGATTTCTATCGTACGAATCTACCTCGAAACATTGTCCAAATTGGAACAAATTATATATTCGGAATCCTCGCATTAAGAGCTTCCTTTTGAGGTAAGTTTCTTCTAGTTTCAACACCTTTAATTATTGAAATTCTGGAATAGCATGTATTTGAAGTCGAGATTCATATATGTGGTAGAATAACCGACAAGAAACTAAGTTTTGAAGTCGGAATTGAATTATGTTATGATTTTGATTTGATATGAATTTTCAAAGTTTCAAAAGATATTTGAAACTTATATTGTTGATTTGAATGAATTTATTGATTGAAATGAATATGTTATTGATGTAGATAGATATTTATACTGAAATCTTCAAGCTACATCAACTGGAAACGAAGAATTAAGGTATGTTGCAACCGAGTAACACATGACAGGTATCTGTATTATATGATATATGTTTGATTGATTGGATTGAGAATACATGTCTATATGCATTATTTGTTGAGTTGATGTGGCATACATGACATGCACGTTGAACTATGATCCTTGGATACCCTGATATGATTGGATTTTATTCTGGGGTTTGTGAACACGATTCTATGTTTGGCATTATGTGGTCCTTAAAGCATAAACATTAGTGGCCACGATGATTGATTGAGATTTGGGATTTGATAGGGCTTTGTTGACGTTATCATACGAGTATCCCTGATTGAGGTCGTTGTGCCTGCTCGAGCATTGATTTGATAGCGATTTGTTTGATTCTGACATGTGCTCAGTGGATGGGCATTTGCCCTGATACCTCCACGACATACATGCATTGCATATCATATATCATTGTTTAGATACTTGTGGTATATATTATAGTTGTTTCAGACTGAGCTTTGCTCACCCCAGATGGGGCTATTGTTGTCTTTGTATGTGGACAATGACAGGTACTCCATGATATCAGAAGGCCGGAGAGGGTGCTTCTGGAGGGAGTCACGGTTGAGCTGAGGTTTTATGTTTTGTTTCCCAGTATATATATATGTATCTATATATGACATGCACGTTGAACTATGATCCTTGGATGCCCTGATATGATTGGATTTTATTCTGGGGTTTGTGAACACGATTCTATGTTTGGCATTATGTGGTCCTTAAAGCATAAACATTAGTGGCCACGATGATTGATTGAGATTTGGGATTTGATAGGGCTTTGTTGACGTTATCATACGAGTATCCCTGATTGAGGTCGGTGTGCCTGCTCGAGCATTGATTTGATAGCGATTTGTTTGATTCTGACATGTGCTCAGTGGATGGGCATTTGACCTGATACCTCCACGACATACATACATTGCATATCATATATCATTGTTTAGATACTTGTGGTATATATTATAGTTGTTTCAGACTGAGCTTTGCTCACCCCAGATGGGGCTATTGTTGTCTTTGTATGTGGACAATGACAGGTACTCCATGATATCAGAAGGCCGGAGAGGGTGCTTCTGGAGGGAGTCACGGTTGAGCTGAGGTTTTATGTTTTGTTTCCCAGTATATATATATGTATCTATATACTGGGGCATGTCTCGATGATACGAGTTTGTTTGTATGTAGTTGGTTTTGATTATGTGTGGACAGATGTTATGATGTGAGATGAAATACTCTTTTTCGTATTCAAATAAGATGTTTTGGGCTCATTGTAAAGAAAATTTTAACTCATTTTTCGTTGATATTAATTAACCCTAATCAGATTGCATGATAATAACGATTAAGAGTTAAGAGCCCCACAACTTCAGATCTTTTTCATTGAATCGATGACATACATGACAGAAAAATGATGATGTAATTAGTCACACTTGAAAAATGATATATTATGTGTACCTGAAAATTGTTGACGTGAAACTAAATTTGTTGATGTGTCCGATGTCACGTCAACACTAAGATGAAAAATGACTAAAATTGAAACAAAAATTAATAAACTAAAATCATGAATTAACTGACATTGTTAGATTTCGATATGTTAATTTTCTTTGTATCTCCATGATAATACCTTTTTCAAATATTTATTTCTTTTGAAAAATTAATTATAGTTATATGTTTATACAAAATATGAGCCACGAGATATTAAATTAAAAAAATAAAAGAAGCGAGGAGGAAGAGTCGATGCTACCTGTGGGGGCAGTGCCCCACAGGATCTGAGCCGTTGATTTTAAAGAATTTGGTGGACTTCGCATATAAATTGATGGACCCCACATAGATGTTGTTAAAATTGGGTCTTTGATCACCTCATGGGGCAGTGCCCCATAAGGTAGGGTGAAATATTCCCCAAAATTGCATTATGTTCCACACTCTCCCCATCATAAATTACGTATTCTCTTTAATTACATTACAGTTATGCAATTCGTTTGAAAAGGGAAAATTAAGTTGTGTTCTTATCGTCGGTTAAATTTTTTTATTTAGTCTACTAATTTACAGTATTTTTCGTCGATTTTCGACCGATTGACTCATTAAGAGAGCTCGTTTTCGAGCTTTTTAAGCGAGATCATTTTTAAGTTCATTAAGCTTACAATTGAGCTCAACTTTAAGCTTGATTCAAGCTCGAACAAACAATAGAATGTATCTTTATAAACTAATTTTAAAATATGTATTTCATAATTAAATAAAAATATAAGTAGGATCGTAGTAATTAAATTTTAATACATTAACAAGTTTCATCCAGTAATTTTATTTAACTAAATGTCTAAAATATCATTCATCATATATAGTTTTAATTCTTTTTAAATATTATGAATTGAATTTTTATTTCATTTTATTAAAAAATTTATTGATCGAATCATCATTAATCATGCATATTAATAGAAAAATATTATTATGTTATCATGAAATTCGTTTCTTTATATTCATTATATTTTTATTCATTCCAATCATCAGATAATAAATTTCATCTTGTTAAACAAAAGTAAATTCATACTTCTAAGTTTTAATCATAATAAGTTTGATATCATCAACTTAAATTATATATTAATATCGAATGATTTATCAATTTAGTATATAAAATAATTAACCGTCATAATATATCATCATAGAATAAAGATTTTAGTTTTTTTTATCAACATAAATTCATTATATTCTTATTATATTTTGAAATATCTTAGTTATAGCAAATTTATCATTTTTTAAAGTAATTTACTATCAATGATTCATAGTAAGAATTATTTTTACAATTTATTTGATTAATGATAAACATATTTTTTTATTAATTGATAAACATAATTTTACTAACTTATGAAAATAATAATATTATTTTATGAATTTTCTTGATTATATAAAATTATTTAATTAATTTTTCTAAAGATGTCACTGCGGCAATGCACTTATAAGATAATATTTTATTTATTTATTTATTGTTAGGATATAAACGAGCAAAGTCGCTCGCAAACTATTCGAAATTTTTGAGTCATATAAACAAATATGTTTGCGAACAGTAAACGAGCCGAGTTCGAGTCAATAACATAAGATTAACAAACAACTAGAACGATCTTTTTAACGAGCTAAGCTTTGAGTAGCTCGCGAGCGAATTGGTTCGTTTATATTCCTAAATGGCAATAAAATTCCAACCATTTAGTATCTATGTTTGATTTTGTTAGGATCAACCACTATGTCAAAAATTATAGTTGTTAACCAATATGCAACTTTATTTTTTATATTTATGGCAGCACATAGTACACATACTTGAGTGTTAATGGGTTAAGTTGTTAGGCCCATGAGTCCGAGAGGTGCATGTGTATCTGATGGTGTTTTATCATATCCCTTATAGATCGGTCTTGTTATTTTCCTACCGTCAGCTCTGTCACCAGCAGAGACAATATTACCCGTTTAGATCAGGCGTCACTCTTTTATGGTCCACCTAGCCAACCAGATCAAGCGGCCAAAGGTCAACAACTTGATGCATTAGAACTTCCCAATAGGTCATCAATCTTAGTACTACTTTCATTCATGGACTCATAATCCAACATCCCCTAAAAAGTATATAAATATGCTTCTTGGGAGACTTGAACTTATGATTTTGCTCTGATATCAGTTGTTTGGATCAACCGCTTACTATTAGGCAAAAAACTATAGCAGTTAGTCAAGACATAACTTATTTTCTTATACTTATGGCATCGCAGAGTGTACTCACTTGAGTGCTAATGGGTCGAAATGTTAGGCTCATGAGTCCAGAGATGCGTGTGTCTATTTGCTTGTACTGTCTCATATCTCTTAGATATCAATTTTATTTTTTTTTCCATCGTCGACCATGTCCTCAGCATAGACAATATTATTCGTTAAGATCCGGCGTCACTATTTTACGACGGCCCACCTAGCCAATCAAATCAAGCGACGCAACGTTAGTAGCTTGACGTCCGTGAACTTCCCAAGATGTCACTCATCTCAGTATTACTTTCATTCATACATGTTTAACCCAACATATTTTCGAATAATAATAAATTAAATTTTATATTTGATATGAATTTTAACTTTATAATATAGTTCCGTTTTCTTCTCTAAAATGACCACGTACACTCCAGCCTCAAGTGAATTATTGAGTTGAAGTAGTACATGTAACTGATTGATTTATCATATTTATTACGTTAAACGACATGCCTAAATGGACACATTTCATTTTGTTATGTTGTAAATCAATCTCTCTACATCCGTGTCAATCAATAAAGTAACATTTATCTATTGTATATATAATTTTGTGTCCATCATTGAGATAACAATCATATATTGGATAACATATCAAAATTATATATCCAACAAGTTCGAAATTTTGGTTTGGATAAGTTCAAAAATTACGGTAAAACATTTCATCAATTATTACAATTATATTATTATTCATATTTTAATATAAATAAAACTAATTAAAAATAAATTAAGCTTCAAATAAAATTTTATAAAAAAATTAAATTTTCAATGTCGCATCGTATGCATAATACTGATATAATTGGGGTGGTTGTTCGTTAAGTGGACTAATAAATACTTGGGCACAGTTTTTCTACAATATCACGTACGGCCAACCCAGTGACAGCTCTCTTTTCAATTATTTATTTAATCAATTCTGAGGTTGTAACAGCTCTCTTTTCAATTATTAAAATCAGATTAAGCATATAATTTAATTGTTTTCNATGTTATAAATAAATGTTTTATTTTTCACACAAAATAGTGTTAAAAAAACCGTAAATTTTTTTATATATAAAAAATTTAGGATTCATAGGTAAACCCCAATAATTTAAAACGTAAATCTGAAAAATTATTTAGTTAATTTGTTCATTAATTATAATAGGCCTCACTAGGGCATGCATGATGCATCCACGTGTGAACAAGTAAACTAACCTATCCTTCGCGCGACTAATTGAACGTAATTAATTCCTTTTTTGTTGGGAGTTAATCACATTTACTTAGGACGAAAACTTGTATTGAGAGGGAATGATAATGTAGGATCGAGTACTTGATAACGATTAAATTTAAATTTTTTAAACCGTACAATAGCTCAAGCGCGCATCACGCTTTGATCGCATTCTCAGTAGAGATAATTATTGCATCTCAACAATCTCTATTCCAATATTGTATATATTGCAATCAATGATAATCGAACTCGTGAGTCGTGACCTGATCGAGCTCTTCTCGGTTCGCCAAAAACTATAGCTAGTGCAACACAACAACTCAAGCACCACCGTTGGATCGCTAGACAATTACTGCACATCAACAATAATTAAATTTAATTTGCAGTTACCATAATTCTTCTTGAATTAATTATCACTTCACTTTGTTTAATTTTATATTTCTTTCTAAATTTTCATTTTCTTTAATTTTTTTACCATTTTCCATCGAAATTGAATGTCTTTTAGATATTCAATATTCCAACTTATGTTGTTACATTCATGATTTGCATATTTTTAAATAATAACTCAATTATCAACAATTTTATTTATTCTCATCTTGATTAATCGGGACATATAAAAAAATAATTGAAACGCTGATATTTAGAAATAAGATAATATATTAAATTAAAATGTATGCTTTTTGGTTTTGTGTAATGGACGTTTTCCCTATTGGTATAATAATTAGCAACGGGATTGATGAAGAAACCTAAAGGGACAAAACTAATTACCTCAGTTAGGGAATTAATTATAATATATCACTAAAAAAAAAACGGAATTAGCGACGGCCAAAACCGTCGCTTAAGCTAAAACCGTCTCTAAAAAGGTTAAGCGACGGTTTGAAAAACCGTAACAGGAGGCCGCGTCGCAATTTTGCAGCGACGGTTTTTGAACGGTTTTTCTGAACAAGACTGTCGCTAATTGAGCGACGGGTAAAATACAACCGTCGCTAGTATAGCGACGGTTGTTTAGAAACCGTCGCTTCGCTAATATTAAGCGACGGTTTCACATAACCGTCGCTTTCCCGTCGCTTAATGAAAGCGACGGTTTCTAATCAACCGTCGCTATACTAGCGACGGTGTTTGAAAAACCCGTCGCCATATTAAGCGACGGTTTTTCGAAATACCGTCGCTATATAAAATGACGGTTTTGTAAAGAACCGTAGCTTAATTAAGCTACGATTTTCCGTAAAAAAAAATTAAAAGTCATCAAAATACTACGCAAAATTTCATAAATACGATACACCACAAATATTAAATTTTCAATAAAAAAAAACTTTAAAAATCTTACTTGCGCGAAGATATGCAGATCCACGTAACGCTGAAAGATTACATCGACGAGCAAATCTACGAAATTAATACAAACAAATGTTAGTACAAGTAAAAAAACAGAAAATGCGAAAAAATTGATAGAGTTCCGCTAAAAAGTAAAAAATCCGAATAGGCGGAAATCGTTGTAAGTTGTTGGCGAACTTCGGTATATAAAGAATTAGAGCGACGGTAGTCGAAAAACTCGTCGTCATTAGCGACAATTTTTGACAAATCTTATTTGAAACTCTCGCTAATTGCGACGGGTCAAGATAAACCATCGCTTATTGCGACGGATTCAATAAACCGTCGCCAAATAATGCGACGGGTTTTTATTATACCGTCGCACATGGCGACGGGTACATAACCCGTCTCACAAAATAGCGACGGTGTCATTAAACCGTCACTAATATAGCGACTGTTGTTGTAAAACCGTCGCTATAAGAGCGACGGGTTTTGATAAACCGTCGCTTACTTTAGTAGACGACGGGTTTATGAATAACCGTTGCTATTATAGCGTCGGTGTATTGTAGCGACGGTTAGTCAAAACTCGTCGCTATATTAGCGACGGTTGATAAAAAACCGTCGCTAGGCTTTGAAGGCGACGGTTTTCAACATAAGCGACGGTTGTTAAAAAACCGTTGCTATAGTAGCAACGGTTTATAAAAAACCGTCGCTAATCCATCCGTTTTTTTGTAGTGTATATTTAATGTTGCTCACGTGAATAAACTTATACATTCATTTTAAATTTCACATGATAATTCGGATTTAAATTTAAATTCTTAGATGGCCTAATCTTGATGTATAATAAAGTAATTAATGAGTTCGATAAATTTATAAACGCAAAAACTCTCATGAGACGGTCTCACAGATCAATTTCGTGAGACGATTATCCTATTTAAGTCACACATGAAAAAGTTACTTTTTATGCCAAAAGTAATAATTTTTTTTATTATAATTCTAGATATGATTGACTTGTCTCATGAAAAAAGATTTTGAAACCGTTGCATAAAAGACTTACTCATTTATAAATTTACAGATAATGTGCCAACAATTTTATTTGTAAGGAAAAATTGAATTTTTTCCATGCAATCTGAAATTTATTAGTTGGAAATTCAAATTATTTTGTGGCAACAGTTAAAAAAATGATTTTTTTAAATAAATATATTATTTAAAATGACATATATTCTATTTTATTAAAGTTGGAGATATGATAGTAACTACCTAGGAATGACACCAAATTTTTCTTCCAATTTTACACTTATATGATACTAATATTACACTTTTGTTTTTTGTTTTTTTTAAAAAAAAAAATTCAACACACGCTTTTATTTTTATTTTTTTAATTCCAACAATTCAAATATCAATTTATTCCCTCCATAATTTGTCAAATTTCACTTTACTCTATCGATAATGATAAAAAAAATCGTACAGACACGTATCGCGTGCGTAAAATAACTAGTATATAACATCAGTCATGTGAACATGCATGCAGTGGAGGGGCTAAAAGACAAACACGGCAAATGTGGCGAATTACTTAATATTGATGTGATTACTTGTCCGATATTCAACTTCCAACCACTTGACGTGATAATCATTAGGCCATCTCGAAGGTTGTTACGCCATTTTGATGCAGTAAATCTTTTTCCAATGGAGTCATTCCTCTGCCCTTTGGCGCAGAGGTCCTTTTTTTTTTTTTAATTTTTTTATTTGTATTTATTATAAATATTTATATTAAAAATTATAAATATTATTTAAATAATAGTGTAACATTTATTTTATTATTTTAATACTTAGATATTTAATCATAAAAATTAAAAAAAATAATTGTTGATTTTTAAAATATTTATTTATGTTAATTATTAATAATTAAGGACTAATTTGATGTAATGATTTATAATTAATATAATTTAATACAAATGCAAAAAATTAATATAACAATACAATTCATAAATAAATTGAAATACAAATGCAATTTGAAACACATAATTCAAATACAAATGCAAATACAAAGACAGTAATCGAAAGAAAAATATATTTAGAAGAAAAACAAACTAAATAATCAATAATCTGGTAAATTTGATATGGATCCTCCAAAATCACCCAAAATTTTATTAGTAATATATAAAACATCAGTCATAATTAAAAATATATTAAATAAAATACAATAATTAATATATGTAAAATAAAAAGAATATTTCGAGAAAATTATTTTTAGCGTAAGATTTGAAGTAAATGAGTTGGAGATGAATGTTGTATTTGGTACAAAAATCGCACTATTTTAATGTAAAATGTACACCAAATAGATTTTGTGGTTGGATATAACCTTAACTTCAAAGCCCACATTTCTTTTGTACTAAAAGACTTAACATCAACGTCCCTAAAAGACTTAACATCAACGTCCTTTTTAATTACAATTTTTGCCGATTTGTATTTGTGTCAAATTGTCGGACCAAATTTTTTTCGGTCCTTGATTCACACAAAAAATATTTTTGTACTATTTAGGCCGACAATTGTTTTCTCAGATGATATATATATATATATATATATATAATATCGATAAATCTTCTAAAATATATTTGTATTTATGTTCAGTTGCCATACCAAAATTTTTTGCAGTCCTTGATTTACACAACAAATATTTGTACACTCTTTGGCTGCCAATTGTTTTCTCAGATGAAATTAAGTACAAAACATTTATATCATATATAAACCAGATAGTATCCAAATATCATATAGTATTTCCAAATTTTTATATTTTGTACCGAATTTCATCCAAAAAACACATGTAGGCTCGAAGAGTATGGAAACATTTTTTGTATGGACCATAGTGCAAATTTATTTTTGTGTGACTAGTAATGAACACATATATGCTTATAGGAATTTAAAAGCAAGTGTCCATGTGCGCGCGCGTGTTTGTATTACGAATAAGGAGACGTCAAGATCAAATTTTGGAAATGTTTCGTCCAACTACATAAAATTTAAATTATTATTTATACATATAATAATTTTATTATTTGGAAAACTAATTAATATATCGTATAATTGTATGAAACAAATCCAATACATAGCGTCATATCATCGATTTGGTTGGGACATATACTGGTGAAATTTAGTAGCGTTGCTATTTTAAGTATAATGAAAAGATGTTTTCAAAAGATTGCCTAATTTGAAAACTTTAGCTACGTTTGTGTTGAAGAGTAATAAACGTCCATGCAAATAGAGCAATTGAAATATTATACTTAACCCCTATATGTTTTAAAAAAAATAATTGAGTTTTATAATACTTTTTGTTTTTTTTTTTATATAAAACGATAAGTTTATCTGATTCTACAATTATTACATAAGTCAAGGTCATGTGTTTGATTTTCATGAGCTGCAAAGAATGTAATTATCAGGATAGGATGGGTTGACGAGAGGAATAATTGTCCCACCTAAGGGAGTATTTAAAACATGACATTTGAACTGTCATAATAAATTTGTCTTTATATCTTAAAGATTCTCTGAATCATATGATTGTTGTGTCAGAATTTTTTCTCAAAATCATGTTTCTGTACATATATAAACATGATAATCTATATGTGCAAATAGATCGAGGATTACTTCCGGCCATTGAATAATTTGTAATTTTTCTGATTTTCCTCCGATTGAAGCCTTCTAAACACTTCACGCTTTCTATAGATGGTGTATATTTTTCTTATGAAGCGTGTGCTTATGGACTTCAATCATCTCTATTTATAGGCGTTTCTCATACCATCAACGAGAAAAGTCGGGAGTCTGAATGTCAAAAGAAGAGGATCATGCCGTCTCAATTGTCAAAAATTTGAGGCTGCATGTATTGTTCGTAAAAAATGGTAGGTTTCTTGGAATTGTCAAAATTTTGAGGCTGCATGTACTGTTCGTAAAAAATGATAGGTTTCTTGGCCGTCGCCAATTCCTACATTCTACTTCTTTTAATATGTGTCATATTTCTTACATACTGCTGACTGAGTTTGTCTAGATAATAAAAAGTCCAATCCAAAGTTCAATTGACACCAAGATTCAATAGGGCCAAAATATATTAAATCAAATTCAATGACGGCTTCCCATATTTGAACTTGATCTTAAAACAACACATAAAATCCAAAAAAAATAAAATAATCTGAATAAACTGAAATTCTCTCCTAAAGAATTTCATTATTTACAATGCTTCAAACGTGAAACTAGAAAAATGCTAATAATCACCATATTTTATTTCTTCAATTTCTTATTAAAAATGCGATGGATTACTAAAAAACTGTTGTGCAAAAATAAAATTTACGGTAAAAAGTAAAAATCTCAAACTCTCAAAATTATCACACTACACACTTTATAATATTTTTCTCTCAACTCAATTGTCATTTTCTTCACAAATGAGATATCTATTTATAGAAAATCTTTACAAATAATCCAAAAATAAAATCATCATTATATACATCATCACACAATAATTTTCAATATTTACATCTCTTATTTTCAACATTCAAATATTCAACATACACATTTTAAATATTAATTTTCAACACTCCCCCTTGTGATGATGATCATGATACGATTATGTCTTCATTACGTGTTTTTGTACTGCCTCATTAAAAACCTTACTAGGAAAAACCCATTGTGATAAAAGCCATAGTAAGGAAAAAAGAGTGCAGTCACGTAAACTCCCCCTCATGTTGATACGAACAATTCTTCACAAATTTCGTAGATTGCGCATCCAAATATTATATATATGCTTTCTGAATATTGTCGTAGGAAGTGCCTTTGTGAAGAGATCTGATGAGTTTTCACTTGATTGAATGTGACGAACATCAATACATTTATTCTTCTCAAGCTCTTTGGTGAATGCGAAGAACTTAGGAGGAATATGTTTAGTTCTGTCGCTTTTTATGTATCCTTCTTTCATTTGAGCAACACATGCAGCATTATCTTCATATAGTATCACAGGCTTCTCGTCGAATGATAATCCGCATGAGATTTGGATATGTTGGGTCATTGATTTTAACCACACACATTCACGGCTTGCTTCATGTAGTGCAATAATCTCGGCATGATTTGATGAAGTTGTTACGAGCGTTTGTTTCTGTGAACGCCAAGAAATTGCAGTGCCTCCACGAGTAAATACATATCCAGTTTGGGAACGTGTGGGGACCCGGACGCTAATCATGTTCTTAATCGTCATTGGGACTAATTAATCAATTATAATAAACATGGTCTAAATTTTTTTTTTTCAATATAATATCAAATGCGGAACGTAATGGAATCACTCTACTATACATATCAGTATAAAAGTCAAGTACAAGTTTTGTACTATATACAATCATTTACAAACTAAGGTTCAACTACTAAATATCAAGTGTTCAACCCTATCTCAGATCAAGTCCGTAGTCTCCACTCTAATCACGATCTCTCTCTTCATCTCCTCGACCCTGAACCTGTCCCACCTGTTGTCATGCACACATACAACCACGACAACAGCCGGATAACTCCGGTGAGAACAAATCCCAGTATAAATCAACGAAACATGCAATCATATAATTAATATAAAGCATGAAGCAGATATCAGATATATATCAAAATCTGAAACATAATTCATATCAAGCTATCAATCATAATCGTGACTCCATGACTCAGACAAGACTCAATCCTAGTCTAGGGATCCCGGTTTCCAGACGATGGTATTCCTATATCGACCAACAGTAATAGAAAAAACTCCGATTCTATCCACGTCGATATAACCAAACATCCAGTGTCTTGACCTATCCGTCACAGACTGTGGCACTATCGTCAATACACTATCTTGTGACATCGTGCAATGTACCCGTGGCGATCCCGCCAATATCAGGTACTTCTGTCACAAGATCACTCGTCTAAACACATGCTCTCTATACATCAATAGAACAAGTATATCAAATCAAATCAATGCAAATAATGACAAATAGTATGTGATTTAGGGAAACACAAGTATATCCTACTGGTGTCGATCTCCCAGTACCACATTGACTTATACCTTCCGTTTGTCGTCTCGGCCTGAAGCAATATCAGTTCTGAACTCAAGACTGTCTTTGTAAATCTGAAACGGTATATCGAGAATCATAATATCAATATTCCATTCTCAATTCAACACTGAATCTGATTATTCTGAATTTAATTCAAACCATCGACATAACAGCACAATCTCAATATCCCCGTAAATACCATATCAACAGATAACGGTTACCAATCATAACCCATATCCAATACAATCTGAAATCAATCCATAATCCAAATATGTCCAATATCAATCAATATACTTTGAAAAATCATAACAATTCCATAATAAATCTGTTCTTCGATCTGACTTCGATTCTACGATGTCTAGCATGTCAAGAACATCATATCTGAATCCTATTCAATTCTGACAATAGCATAATTTCAAAACATATCAAAACGTAACAAAACTTACGTCCAGTTAGAGCCTGCGTCGATAGGAACACAGTTCAACACATTCACAGAAACTTTTCTCGATTTCTTCTGATGGATTTTGAAGAATGAACGTTTCTTTATATATATATATTGCATGTCTAGAGCTAGGTGGCTCATCCTTTCACGCAACACGTCTCGCGCATATGCGCGACATCACTCGGCGCATATGCGCGAGACATTATGTCTCGGCGCGTAGCATGCACAGCGCCTCGCGCATATGCGCGCCCCTGCTCGGCGCATATGCGCGTGGTTCTCTGGAATTGCATTTGATTCCTCGCACAACTCGCGCATATGCGCGTACAATCTCCGCGCATGTGCGCGACATGCTCTGGAAATCTATTTTGGCTACTGGACATCTCGCGCATATGCGCGCCAACTCTTGGCGCATATGCACATTCTCTGGACTCGGTATATTGCAATGCACCTCTTCGCGCATANAAATCGAAGTCAGATCGAAGAACAGATTTATTATGGAATTGTTATGATTTTTCAAAGTATATTGATTGATATTGGACATATTTGGATTATGGATTGATTTCAGATTGTATTGGATATGGGTTATGATTGGTAACCGTTATCTGTTGATATGGTATTTACGGGGATATTGAGATTGTGCTATTATGTCGATGGTTTGAATTAAATTCAGAATAATCAGATTCAGTGTTGAATTGAGAATGNACGTGCCTTGTGTGTATCAGATAAGTATCCAGCATCAGCATAACCAATTATACTTGGATTAGCATATTTTGAATACAAAAGTCCCAAGTCTGTCGTTCCTCGTAGATAACGGAATATATATTTAATTCCATTCCAGTGTCTCTTTGTTGGAGATGTGCTAAATCTTGTCAATAAATTTATAGCAAAAAATATATCAGGCCTTGTACAATTTGTAAGATACATAAAGGCACCGATAGCACTTAAATATGGTACTTCTGGACCAAGAATATCTTCATCATCTTCACATGGACGGAATGGATCCTTTTCTATGTTTAATTATCTAACAACCATTGGAGTACTTAAAGGATTTAATTTATCCATATTAAAACGTTTAAGGATCTTTTCTGTATAATTTTTCTGGTGAACAAATATTCCACATTCTTTTTGTTCAATTTTTAAATCCAGAGAATACTTGGTTTTTCCAAGATCATTCATTTCAAATTCTTCCTTCAAATATGACACAACTTCATGAATTTCATTATTCGTTCCAATGATGTTTAAATCATCAACATATACAGCAATAATTACGCATCCGGATGTTGTTTTCTTAATGAAAACACAAGGGCATATTGAATTATTTACATATCCCTTTTTCATCAAATGATCACTTAGCCGATTATACCACATTCGGCCAGATTGCTTTAACTCATATAATGATCTTTATAATTTCACATAATAACATTATCTGAGTTTTGAACTTTATGCTTCAGGCATCTTAAATCCTTCAGGGATTTTCATATATATATTACTATCAAGTGATNTTGTTCAATTTGTAAATCCAGAGAATACTTGGTTTTTCCAAGATCATTCATTTCAAATTCTTCCTTCAAATATGACACAACTTCATGAATTTCATTATTCGTTCCAATGATGTTTAAATCATCAACATATACAGCAATAATTACGCATCCGGATGTTGTTTTCTTAATGAAAACACAAGGGCATATTGAATTATTTACATATCCCTTTTTCATCAAATGATCACTTATCCGATTATACCACATTCGGCCAGATTGCTTTAACCCATACAATGATCTTTGTAATTTCACAGAATAGCATTCTTTGGGTTTTGAACTTTGTGCTTCAGGCATCTTAAATCCTTCAGGGATTTTCATATATATATTACTATCAAGTGATCCATATAAGTAAGCTGTAACAACATCCATAAGACGCATTTCTAAATTTTCAGATACTGCCAAGCTAATCAAATACCGAAACGTAATTGCATCCATCACGGGAGAATACGTTTCTTCATAATCAATTCCAGGCCTTTGAGAAAAACCTTGTGCAACAAGTCGAGCTTTATATCTTACTATTTCATTTTTCTCATTTCGCTTTCGAATAAAAACCCATTTGTATCCAACAGGTTTTACACCTTCAGGTGTAAGGACTATAGGTCCAAAAACATTACGTTTATTTAGCGAATCCAATTCAACCTGGATGGCATCTTTCCATTTTATCCAATCCTGCCGATTTTTACATTCACCAAAAGATTTTGGTTCATGATCTTCATTATCATTTATGATGTCGATTGCCACATTATAAGAAAATATATCATCAATTTCTTCTATATCTTTTCGGTTCCATATTTTTCCAGTATTAATATAATTGATAGAGATTTCATGATTCTCGTCAGTTTGTGGTTCTGACAAAACATTTTCATCATCATGTGTTTCTTCAGGAACATCATTCTCTATTTTGTGATCATTATGTGTTTCTTCAGGAACATCATTCTCTATTTTGTGATCATTGTGTTTCTCTATGAATTTTCTTTTTCGAGGATTTTTATCCTTGGAACCAACTGGCCTTCCACGCTTCAGGCGTTTAATGACATCATGACTATCTTCAATTTGTTTCTTCGGAATTTCAATTCGAGCAGGGGCATTTGCAGCATGTATATATGATTTAGTTACCCCTTTTGTGTCTGCAAATGCATCTGGTATTTGATTTGCTATTCTTTGCAAGTGCACAATTTGCTGTACATCTTTTTCACATTGTTTTGTTCTTGGATCCAGATGTAACAATGATGATACATACCATGTAATTTCTTTTTCGGTATGTTTCTGTTCTCCCCCTAACATTGGGAAGATTTCCTCATTAAAATGACAATCAGCAAAACGTGCTGTGAACACGTCGCCTGTCTGTGGTTCAAGATATCGAATGATCGATGGACTATCATAACCAATATAAATTCCAATCTTTCTTTGAGGTCCCATTTTCTTTCGTTGAGGTGGTGCAATAGGCACATACACCATACATCCAAAAATTCTCAGATGAGAAATGTCTGGTTCTTTACCAAATGCAAGCTGCAATGGGGAGTATTTATGATATGCACTTGGTCTGATGCGAATTAATGAAGCAGCATGTAAAATTGCATGTCCCCATATAGAAATAGGGAGCTTTGTTTTCATAATCATTGGTCTAGCAATCATTTGCAGACGTTTAATCAATGATTCAGCCAATCCATTTTGAGTATGTACATGAGCAACAGGATGCTCAACAATGATTCCCATAGACATACAATAATCATTGAAAGTCTGGGAAGTAAATTCACCAGCATTATCAAGTCTAATTTTCTTGATTGTATAATCGGGAAATTGATTCCTCAATTTTATTATTTGAGCAAGTAATCTTGCAAATGCAACATTTCGAGTTGACAATAAACATACATGTGACCATCTGCTGGAGGCATCAATCAATACCATAAAGTATCTGAATGGTCCACATGGTGGATGGATTGGTCCACAAATATCACCCTGAATACGTTCAAGAAACATTGGTGATTCAGTTTGGATTTTGGCTGGTGATGGTCTTATAATAAGTTTTCCAAGAGAACATGCTTTACATTGAAACTTATTATTCTGAAAGATCTTCTGGTCTTTCAATGGATGACCATGTGTATTTTCTATAATTCTTCGCATCATTGTTGAACCAGGATGTCCTAATCGATCATGCCAATTGGTTAATATTGAAGAATTATCAATTACCATGTTTGATTCAATGGGACGTATATGTGTATAATGCAATCCAGTAGGGAGCATTGGTAGTTTTTCAATCACATATTTCTTTCCTGATTTATATGTGGTAAGACACATATATTTCTCATTCCCTTCATTCATTGTTTGAGTATCATACCCATGGGAATATATATCATTAAAACTCAACAAATTTCTTTTCGATTGTGGTGAATACAAAGCATCATTGATCAAAAATTTTGTACCATTAGGTAACAAAAATTGTGCTTTACCACATCCTTTAATCAAGTCTACAGGACCTGATATTGTATTCACCATTGTTTTTGTTGGTTTTAGTTCCAAGAAATATCTTTTATCTCGGAGGATAGTGTGCGTTGTACCACTATCAGGTATGCAAACTTCAGCTTGGTTCATAGCATTTTCCATATTTGAACTTCAAAAAAATATGCAATGAAATAAAATTACTGACAATAAAATACAATACAATATAACACACTATAAAATATTATCATACGAGTACATGAACAATAAAATATTTTACATATTTATTCCACCAGCAAATTGATCATTATCTGAAAAATCAATCAGAAAATCTCCAGCATCAAAATGAGTTGAACCACTCAAAGGTTCACTGTGTTCAGTAAAGTTGATCTCCTTTTCTTTCCCCTTTATTGATTCTTTGTAAAGTTTAAAAAGGTGCTCAGGGGCTCGACAAATACGGGACCAATGTCCTAGAGTACCACATCTGAAACAAGAACTTTCAAATCTTTTTGAGTGATTCTCATTAACACTCATATTCTCTTGATGCCTTTTCGGTGGATGGTTTGGGACGCTCTTTTGAGATGAGTTATAGAAATAACTATCTCGATTATTTTCAAAACCACGGCCGCGTCCACGACCACGACCACTTCCACGTCCACGTCCACGACCACGACCTCGATTTTGTCCTCGACCAAAATCTTGTCTATAACTTTGATTTTGGTTTCCAGGTTTAAATTCATTTTTGCTTACGACATTTACTTCAGGAAATGCCGTTGAACCAGTGGGTCGTGCCTGATGATTTCTCATTAAAAGCTCATTATTCTTTTCTGTCACAAGGAGACATGCGATTAGTTCAGAATATCTCGAAAATCCACGCACTCTATATTGTTGTTGTAGAGTTATATTCGATGCGTGAAAAGTGAAAAATGTTTTTTCAAGCATTTCCAATTCAGTAATCTCATGCCCACAAAGTTTCAGTTGCGAGATTATTCGATACATCGCCGAGTTGTAATCACTGACTTTCTTAAAATCTTGGAATCTCAATGTATTCCCTTCATCCCGCGCGGTCGGAAGTATAACTTCCCTTATATGTTCGAATCTTTCTTTTAATCTCTTCCACAAAGCCATGGGATCTTTTTCAATCAGATATTCACATTTTAATCTCTCGTCGAGATGTCGACGCAAAAATATCATGGCTCTTGCCTTTTCTTGTGATGTGCATATGCCATTTTCTTTTATGGTCTCATTTAGACCTAATGACTCAAGATGCATTTCTACATTGAGAGTACATGGCATATAATTTTTTCCCGTAATATCAAGAGCAATGAATTCGAGCTTTGCCAAGTTTGACATGGTGGTACTAAAAAAAATTACGATGCATTTTATTAGTTAATGAATATTGCAATACAAAGTAATGGATAAACAACAAATACAAGCATTCGTAAAAATAAAGAAAACACACGAGGATGATATTCTCCGATAAGTACAAGATTCGTGAGTATTATAACCAAAATAATTAAAAATAACTTTGTGAGAGCCATCTTCTTTTTTTCTTCAAAAATTTGATGAAGAATAATTTTAGAGAAGAAGAAAAAATTGGAGTGATTGAATATATTTGTGAGATCATATTTATAGGGCAAAAACTAGCTGTTTTGTTACCGTTTATGACCGTTGGTGTACAAGAAAATAAATGTATGTATTTGTATAATTTTATGATAATAATATGGTGTATATAATAATAGTAATATTTTAAATAATTATGTATATCATATCACAATATTATAATGAAATGTCATAAGATATTTTGTTTAAAAACCTTATAGACTTTTATACTTGTCGTATCCCTTATTGGGAGTGTGGGATGTCGTCTTAATATCCTCCCAAGATTTATAACAAGTTTTTTGAAAATTTTATTTTTATTATTTATAATAACATTATATTATATATTAAATATATAAACAATAAATAAATAAACAATAAAATAAATATTATTACTTTTGTTACCTTTTTCTTCTGTTTTGGAGCTTGGAAAAATATGGAGGAGTTTTAGAGCTTCGTGCTGATAACGTGTTGTGAAAAAATAAAAATTTACGGTAAAAAGTAAAAATCTCAAACTCTTAAAATTATCACATTACACACTTTATAATATTTTTCTCTCAACTCAATTGTGATTTTCTTCACAAATGAGAGATCTATTTATAGAAAATCTTTACAAATAATCCAAAAATAAAATTATCATTACCTACATCATCACACACTAATTTTCAATATTTACAACTCTTATTTTCAACATTCAAATATTCAACATACACATTTTAAATATTAATTTTCAACAAAAACGAAATTAAAGGAGGATTACCACACGAAGAACAAGCACAATGTTTCTGACTGCGCCACAAACTCAATTGAGCTCGGCTTTACGAAGTAAATGTTATTGAATGAGTTTGATCGACAAGGAAGATAGTTTAACATGGCAATGTTTGTATATAAATATGATGAATAGGTGAAAAATATTATTCATTATATTTTATTTACTTTTCCAATTTCAGAAATTTATAATTTCACCTTTCGATGATTCTTCTCTGTCCAAAATAAAAATAAAAATAAAAAAATCTTTAAAGACTACACGATTTTCAAATAATTTCATACCTACATAATTATTTTCATGGTATATACCATGTAACATGACACAATATTTTTTGTATGCAATCATTTTAAAAATAGGAAAAAAAAGAAAAATTAAACATATATAATTTTGATAGATTTAAAAGCTCTAATGTAATTGAAA
>NC_133315.1:17637287-17696760 GCF_012295235.1 Primulina huaijiensis
ATTCCAGTTATTTGAACAAATCAATAAAATAAAAAAACATTATCAAATCCAACGAACTTTGAAAAACATACAAACGAATCTGAAAAAAAAAAGTCAAAAAAAAAAAGCAATAAGTTGTAAAAAAAGAAAAGGCTCGAGTTTCATTAAGTAATGTCACCATTCTATGAGTATCAGACAAGCCTTTACCCGAAATGAAATAGTGCCAAAATCTACATCATTGTTCTGTCTCAAGTCAAATAGTTACAGAAAAAAGGGACAAAATCTCTTCAATTTTTCTGAATACATCTCAAAATGTTCGTTGTCTGGAAAAATTATGGGCTTCAAAAGAAAATTCAAAGACTCTTCTTGTTGGTAGTAGAAAGTTTGGTTAGCATCCATTGCTTTGTGTTCGAATGCATAAATATCAAAAGAAACTGGGAACAACACAAAAGCATGATTATAGCTTCGAATAGGAAAGGGTATTTTTGGGGTGGAGTTATGGTCAGATAAACTATATGAAGAACAAGAGAGCATGCAAAAACAAGAGATTTTAAAGTGGCAAAAATGGAATCCGTCTCTTTCGGATCTTTTCTTGCACCGGGCGTGTGGTAGAAAAGGATAAAGAGACCATATAGAGCGGCATACGGAAGAACTAATTTGTCACGACTCAAGAGAGGGAACATGGAAAGCAGGGCATGATATACGAACCACCGGAAAATAAAAGGTTCTTCCAAGGCCAAGAAACTCGCTGGCAGAAGCGGTAGCAGGATAGATTTCTCATGTACTGTAAATTAAACAACGGTTATAGATATCATGTTAACACGGTAAAAAAATGGATAAAATAGATGCAGTGGAAACAAGATGGATGCTTTACGTACCTTGGTATGAGAATAGATAGAATGAGAGAGAACTGTTGAGCAGTCCACGCAGAAAACTTTGTTTTGTAGGTGATCGTATGAGTTGAATCATTGATGGTAAACATGCAGATATAGTTGAGGCAAGAGTAAGAAGTTTCAGTGATTGTGTGGTGAACAATTTCTTCCATTTTACGACAACTGAAGTGGTGCACCAAAAATTTGCCACATAATCCTCGTAGAGACCCCTCTCGAAAGGTGCTAATCGAGAAAGAACCTGTTCAAAACATCAAGGTGGAAAAATGAGTTACCACATACCCAAAAAAATTTACTAACTAGTCTTGAAAACGCAACATTTATAGTGAGAAGAAAAAATATGGTATTATAAATTTATAACAGCAGGAAGCGATCACACTGAGAGTTAATATCATGTATGAGATAATTGAAAGATAAAAGATACGACACCAGATCATCCCACTATCCATCATGAACATAACAGACATTATTCACTACAAAAGATGTGGGGTAAATACCAAAACCTCGTCACATCCGATGCATTTTTCACTGTTTATTGTTCATCTCGGACCATGAAAGGAAACACAAGTTTAAATTATCTCACCGAGGCTAAGATATGAACCTTGTCAATGCATAAATGAATACCCTCATTGCTACCTCTATGGCTCTATCATATGTCTAACAGAGCTTTTCTTACAGGCTAACCATTAATCTAACACAGATATCACTGGACGTAGCTTAAGATCCCAAACCTACTGCAGGCTTCTGGACGTCCATAAGTGAAAAGAAGGAAAAATGATGATGTGTGGACACAAGGTTCACAAGATCACCAGACTAATATATAGCCTTCAAAATCTTTAAATTGCTCATAGAAAGGAAAAGGTTGGAGCAGTTTACATTCTAGAAAAATAATAATATTCCATAATATATACAGTAATATGATGCAATAAAAGATCTCCCGTCACTTTGAAAGTGTATAATAGTTATAATCTATTATTGGAAGTTGCTGATTCCGTGCATTATTTCACTTCCAGAAGTTGGAATCACAATCAGAAACGGATTTGTCAGAGTGACCAAATTGTTGGATCACATACATTTAAATAATACAAAAACAGAAATAGGAGTATCATACATCAAAGCTAAAGAGCACTAATGCAAGTATGCAACAAAACAAACAAATATGTCTAAGGCGAGAATGAAAACAGGCGTGAAAGATCAAAAATTATGTCAAAGCAAAAAAAATCTCTAAACAAATATAATTAATCACGCAAAAGATGTAAAGCGCTTGATAAAATAAAACATCCACATCAAAGAAATTGGAAAAGTGAAGCCAGATGCATGAGGAATACTGTAAGAAACGTAAAAAAAAAAATAAAGAACCAAGTAAATTCAGAACCGTGGCTTCTTACCTCCAAAGATGCTTCCACAGAATAAAGATATGGCCACCAAACTACAGCAAAGGTTCCCAATACCACCAAACCTAGTTTTGAAACCTGAAGAATAGGATTCTGACGCCTGAGACATTTGCCCAAGAGATAGCCAAAAAAGGCAGGAGCATAATATGCACTCATCTGCACAAGTGAACAACTGAAGTTCATGAACGTTCATCTTTTGATTATGTTAGCAAGCTATGTAGCATATGAAACTTGATTTCAACTGACATGTATCTGCATTGAGATTGAGAGACTTGTTGAGGATTGAATTCAACATATTTGTGATCGGTAAATTTATTAGCTTGGATCAATATTTAAACGCCAAAATTTGTTTGAACATCACACCTCTTGGAATCCAACATAGTATTTTTGGCAGTTTTATGTGAGTTAAGGGTTCCGTAGCTAGGAATCCTCATCATGAGGGTGCCTTGGAATTTTAGAGCAAGTGGCAAAAGCACGTCGATCTAACTTGGAAACAATTACGATTTCTGTGATATTTCATTTTCAAAGAAAATTTAATGAATCAAATCCCATTGCAACATTAAGTATTGCACATCGAAGTCTGATCTCATACAATGATACTATCAGTTAGTTCACTTGCGGATATAGTATCAAGTTGAAACAAAAAACATTTATATTTATTCATTCCAACATAGTTAAAAGAATACCTGCTTGTGATTCAGAGCAAGGCTAAACAGGCCAGAGCCAACAAGGTCTCTATCTGATAAAATCGCCGCAACAGCTGCGGTGGTTAACCCCAAACTGATACAATTGTACTGATAACACAAACAAAAGAAATTAGGAAGAAGAGGATATTAAACCGAAACTATTGCAAAAAACTACGCCACATTGCACAACCAAAATGTACTGAATACCTGAAAATGGCCATGATCAATCAAAATGAGACATGGATTCAACAAAATCATTGCAGTGTGCCAAACCATGCTGCTTTTTTCCTTAATCGATTTCTCTTTGCTGTACACCTTTGCAAAATAAAGCACTGCAGGAAAGAATATCATCAAATCAGACATCAAAACAGTCCACCTCATCAACAGCTTCCTACATAAAACATCACAAAAAATGAGAAGCAATTAGGTACAAGAATTGCTTCTACTCACCAATGGACTAGAAATAATAACCAAAAGTTCCAATTTAACAACTGTAGTTTTTAGACAAATTCATGCCACTGGCCATATGTCTTTCGTGGCAGCTCGGGCACGAACTATGTTCAGAGGCCAAAAGGCGAAAAAAACTTGCAGTCAAAACCATTTGACTGACATATATGAGCTCGGATTACGTTCGTGTTTTCACGGATGATGAAAAATAAGTTATCTTTACAAAGTTCAACACTTGTTAGATAATAGTGATGAGGGAAAGTTGTGATTCAGAAAACAGGATAAGATGAGTATAAACCCCAAATACAATAAACAACCGTGAGGAATAAACTCAGCATATCAACAAAACCCACATCCCAAACACCTAAACTTCATATCCAAATCAAGAACACAATTCATTTGCATAACGATCAATATTCGTCATACCCAATATAGGACTCATATCCACGAGAAGCAAACAGCGAAATTGATGCAGGATCGATCAATTTCAGGAAAATTCCGTGGAAGTAACTCTGGTACGCAGTGAGAGGGGGATAGTCAAGGCCCCAATAGCTGAGATCATTGGCCGTGCTGTTGCGATACCATTCCTTAACAGGAAGATTGAGTGTAATCTCCATCCAATGTCGCTGGGCCTCATAGTCCCCGAACATAGGCGGCGTGGCTGCGCCGGAGTATGGGTGGAGCCCCACCGCCAGGCGGATCAAAGCCGCGAATAGGCTGATGCAGATGAACCATGATTTGGTTTCACTTGTGGCGATGAACGACCAGACGTTGGCATCTGGGTCGGATTCGGATTCAAGTTCGGTTGCGGGTTTTGGGTTGGGTGGGTTGTTGGAGCCTTTCTTCTTCCTCTTCTCCATTGTTGTGAACTGGGATCTACTTCAAAACCGATGGACCTGATTCTAAACGAGTTTATATTGTCTTTTAATTTAATAATACAAATAAAAAAATTATAATATATAAAAACACACAATTTTGAATTTTAAAAAATAATTACATCTACTTTCCCTATGATAATAAAAAAAATCAATTATATTTAAATATGTAATTTGCAATTTAAGGTTATAAAAAAAGTCGCATAATTTCTAAAATTACAATCATCGCAATAAATTAGTATTTATCTTATATTTTACTCGAAAATATATTTATCTTACGTTTCAAGAGCTCAGGGTAAAATGTAGAAAAAAGTAAAAACATATAAGATATATGTTATGTTAGAATTTATCACATTTATTTGTTGTTCTTTGCAAGATCAAATAAGACGTGTGTAATATCTAAATATAGTTAGATTCTTTTGTTATTATGACAAATTTCGAGAGAATAATCGTCCAAGTTCGAAGAAAGATCGAAGCGTGTGGCATATATTATTATATGGTTAAAAGATATGAATTGTATCATCACCTCATTTATATATTTTGGTAAAAAGACAAACAATGTATTTTATAAGATCATCGATCTCTAACGAGATTGATCCCGATGATCTTGATAGACCTTAAAATTAGGTCGATAATAAAAAGAAAGAAATGATTCTAATAAAATACTGTGATATCATTGTCTCACATCTTAAAAATTAAAGATTTAAACTGAGTTTAAAATGGGCTTACAATGAACTTCTATAGCAACTTGGGTTAATCATTTTCGTAAAACGATGACGAATACGAAGTAGTTATTATAGGGACTCATTGTGCAGTCCTGCAGGCACGAGCCCAAGCTCGAGGCGTGACAGAATGGTATCAGAGCCGGTCACGACATGGAACACCGGGAAATAAGTGCTTTGTGGGGCAAAATGCTACGTGCATGAGAGCCACCTCTTGAACCTGCGGGGCAAAGTGCTACATGACGGGAGCCACCTCTTGAACATGTAGGAGTCATCTCTAGATTCTCGACGCTGGTAGATCGATGGGTCAAGCCGCGACGAGGACGTCGCGTTCTGAAAGAGTGGTGATTGTGATACCTTTGTCCCACATCTTAAAATTTAAAGATTTAAAATGAGCTTACAATAGACTTATATATCAACTTGAGTTAATCATTTTCGTAAAACGAGGACGAATACGAAGTAGTTGCTATAGGGGTCCATTGTACAGTCACGTAGGCGCGGGCGCGGACTCAAGGCGTGACAAATAAATGAGTTAGGGATGTTTACACTTTATATCATAGATACTTGTTCGCTTCGTCATAAAAAATAAATGAGTTAGGGATTTTAATGGCCCGTTTTTAGACAGGTCAAAACGATCCAGCCCATTTGAGGTTGGGGTTGGGTATCTTGGATTTTTAAAATTAAAAAAAATTAATTATATATATTATATTTTATGTATGGATAATGAGTTTTGAAATTGTTTATGTATGAATGACGAGTTTTTAAATATTTATATAATTTATAATGATTGATTGATAAATTTGAAATATGTATATATAATTAATAAATTTTGAAATATTTATAATAGTTTATATATGATTATCATATATAAATTTTGAAATCTTTAAATTATTTATAATGGTTTATGAATGATTTTTTAAAATATGTTTTGATGATTTAAAAAAAATTATAAATTGATCCGTCAAATTAACAACTGACGATAAATTAGTTTGAAATTTTTCTATCACCAAATTGATGGGATGATCTGTTTGATAGTGGGCTAAGATGGGTGGTGGGTGAGTCTGTTTCACGGCTCTATGTATTCATCGTTTTATATATGAAAACTAAATTATTACATATATGAATCATGATTATGATAATTAATAAATCGATTTGATTTATAAAATTTTATTATAGTTTTAAATTATTATTTGAATAAAGATAAAAAAAATTATATTAAATATGTAATCTGTATGGATAAAATATTTTCATAAAAATTAATTGGTGTTATAAAATCAGATCATCAAGTGACCCAACCTTCTTTTTTTTAAGGGAAACAGCTCTATTAAGATGTCAAAGATAGATCATGTTCTACAGCTTTCAACAACTAACTAGGAAAACCTCCTGGTACCCAATCTAAATTAGACAACCAAATCAAAGCCTTGCGGGCTAAAAAATGAGCTACTCCATTGGCAGATCTCTTCATATGGTGTATCGATAGGAAATTATGCTCATGAAGCATAAATTGAATCTCCAAAGCTAAAGCACCGACTGTTCCCAATTCTTTTTTAGATTTGGTTACTGAATGAACCGCATGAAGAGAATCTGAAAAGATACAAACATTAGCAAAATGATGAGCAACACAGAAATCCCTTCCAAATCTTATAGCTTCTAATTCAGCACCCTTAATCGACCCTCGATTTCGGACCAATTTTGCCATGGCTCCTAAAAGAAGCCCATGAGAATCTCGAATAACAGCCCCAACACTGAATAGGTTCTTTGCCTCATCCCAACCTGCATCCACATCAAGCTTCACCTGACCAACGTTAGGCCGCTTCCAATATAATACTAAAAATATAATAAATATATCATAAATCGATATTTATAATAATTGCATGATGCTAAAAATATATATTTTGTTATTATTTCACAAAAATTTATATTAAGATTTTGATAAATAAAATGTTTAATTTTTTGGTGATGACATTGTACAGAAAGCGGTGTGCGTCGCTTTCACGTCGGTGCCTTTTTACATATTGTCCTTTACTTGTGGATATTATCTTCCCACTTCTTGGTTCTTTACGCACGCACGTAAGCGGCGGAGAGACCTGATCGTTGGCGTTGGGCGAACGTGTGAATCGAAGGACAGAAGATGAAGATTTTTGTGAAGACCTTGAAGGGAACTCACTTCGAGATCGAAGTGAAATCCGAAGACACGGTATTGACTATAACACCTTCTTTCTATCTCGTTTTATGAGAAGCGTGCTTTAATTTTAATTAGTGTGGTTGGCAGTGTGTGATGATTAGGGTTTTGAATTATCGTGGTGTTTTGGGATTATTTGGCTTCAGACGTGTTGTTTGGCATTTGGTTTTAGTAATTGGATTATAGTGCAGTTGGAATTTATATTTTTTGTTGATAAAGCTGAATTCTGTGTTGCTCGAAGATGGAGAGCCGAGAGCATATGTTGTAAGGGTGGAATTTGAGAATGTTACATGCTAAAACAGTTGTGTAACTATAAAGCCTTTTTTCTGGAATTTCTGCGATTTCGCGGTTGTCATGGATCGGAACGGTGATTTCGCTGCACTTGCAGAACTTTTTCTGTAAGTTTATCAAAATTTTCCTAGTTTTTTTTCAATTAAATTTTTTACAAATTATATAATTATTTGTATTTTTATTATAAAAGTACTCCACGATGATAACCGTGGCTAATAGAACTGAGACAGCAGCTTCTGCGACGTTCTACGCGACCACCACAACGAACCATGGTTGGACTTTGTGTTCAACTCTACTCAAAATTATGCTTTGATTGCCATAGGAAATGAATTTTAGCGGAATTTTTTTTAAAAAATGACGGGGAGAGATATTTAAATTTGTAGCGAATCAATGGTTGACTCAGAGACCTGAGTTAACAGAACATGTAGCTCATATCCTTACGCAAATTTGCTGTTATTCCTTTTTTTTGGTTTGCAACACCAATCCTAGAAAGTTCTATTTTTCTTTGCAAGTGGAGAGATTTTAAATGCCAATAAGAGAATCCAAATTAATAATCAAGTTTTATACGAGGACTCAGTATGAGGTTGCAGAGCCGCTGATGGAGTGGTGATGATCAATGGTTGTGCATGTGGTTTTCCATCGGATTCAACTTTGTGCAATTGCAACACACATCTTGTTGAACTTCCAAACTTAGCTGCTGCATTTCTCCAGTTCCGTAGATTGAGCTTTGGTCGCCTTTAAACTTTCATCTAGCACCGTCAATACTATGTTGAAATTTGCAAAAAGGAGTGCCACTTTAATAAGCAATTCTAAACTTTTTCTATTTGCTGTGTGCCTGTGTTCATGAGTTTTAATTGTCTTTTATACTACGATTTTGTTTTTACCTGCTTATATCTTGTGATATTTGAATGGAGCATGGATTTAATTCTTCCAATTCGATTGTTGGTAATATTATTTCACTCTTAATGTGGATGTAATTTCCTTAATTAATTTGGTTTTATGTACCAAATATAGTATCTGTATTCTACCACGATTCTGCTCCATGGATGAAAAGTCTTCCAATGTGAAGTGACATATTCTATCGACGGACTATTAATTTTACTAGCTTTAATATTGATTCCTTCTCATTGACTTTTCTATTTGATCTATGTGTATTGTCATGTGAGCACATGCTCAATCGCTTTTAATTGTTTCTTAGGTGGTGGATGTGAAGAAGAATATTGAAAAAGTGCAGGGTTCTGATGTCTATCCAGCTGCGCAGCAGATGCTTATCCATCAAGGAAAGGTTCTAAAGGATGAGACCACTTTGGAGGAGAACAAAGTTGCTGAAAAAAGTTTTGTTGTAATCATGTTGACTAAGGTAATTTCTTACTACTTGAAATAAATATCATATTAGTAATTTATGAGTGATTCACATTGTTTTGGTAAATAAGATTCAAGAAATATTTTTCTAGCATTGTACGTGATGGAGAAGTGCAAAGACAATCTACCCAATCCATTTGATGTGGTGAAGTATTGGTTGGGGACATGGTCCCTTAATTCTAACGATCAAGAGCAATCACTACCTTTTTAATGCTAGAATACAGAATATATTTTTATGTTTTTGTAAAAGTTAATCTTAGGGCTGATTGTGTTTTCCTCTTGCAAATATTGTAGAACAAGGCTTCATCAAGTGTTCCATCAACGAAGACCGTTGCACCATCTACTTCTGTGAGAGCAGTTGAGACTTCTTGTTCCATTCCTTTCTTAGTGTAACGTTAAACATTTTTTGGAATGTTTGATCGCCATCTCATGGTTAATTTATGCTGCAACTTTCAGACAAATGTTGACATCTTTTTGGTTTGCTTATTTATCTTTACTTTAACAAAGTAAGCCATGTACTATATGAACATCTAGAAAATGTTTAACGTTTTTCCGGCAGGAGTCCATCCTTTAGTTTGGAACAACTATTCTATATGCTCAATTGGGTTCGATTTTTGAGTACAGTGTTTGAGGGACTAATATTTGGTAACTGGCATGTACTGTGCCCGTTAAGGAATTCATGCTTAGCTAACAAAACTGAAATGGAATCCCAGAAAGAACAAGTGATACAGGCTCATAAAATCTGTCAGCTGTTGTATATGACGCCAAAATTTTAGCTTCAACAAATTCCTACTGCATGTATCTGCTGACGCATGACTGGTTGGAAGTGGGAGTACTTAATCTTCAGCTTCTAAAGAATAAGTGTGTGATTAGGCCTAAGTTTTATTCGTTTTGCCTTTATACTTGGATTTACAGATGAAGATGATCTGCTGAAGCTGCCAGGTGGGCCAGACCTCTGTTATATCTTTTTTCCTGATGTTATACTTTACTTCTATATAGTACTTCCTATTGGTGGATTTTTCAAATTCGGATTATAATTTGTAATGAAGTGAACTCCGCTAAATTACTATGTGGAGGTAATTCTAGTGAGATTTATCTGTGGTGATATCTGTGACTTGTAATACGATGTGGTTTAATCTATACATGCATCTGGATTCTCTACTTTGGAATTTCTATAGATATAAGTATTCAAATATTGTGATATGGTTCAGTTGGTTGTTTGAGTTCTATTTTGTTCATCTCTGTAGATTCAACCTCCAAATAATACGCAGCTACCAATTCAGCCTGTAACAGCAGCCCAGACACCTGCATCAGCTATTATATCGTGGGTTTATTCAATTGCTTTATATTTATCTACGTATTCATGACTTAAAGTAAATTACACCTAACTCAGCTTAAGGTTTGTTCATACTCTAAAAGCTTCCACATTCATCTCCCTGATGTTTCAAAAATTTTGTGGTGAAGTTTATGGTGATTATTATGCCATTTGTTACTTACATGAAAAATAATTGTTTTTTCTCAAAAAAAAAAATAAAAATGAAATGACATTTGTATGGCCTTGCGATGTTGTAGTTTCATTTTTTTCTTTACCTTTTTTTTTTTTTTTACCTTTCTTCTAATCTTTTTACCTATGTCTTACCCAACCATTTCCGATTCTCAACGCCAGTTCAGCTTCAGCTTCCTGTTGCAGTAGTTCCTGGTGGGGTAGGGGATGGGAATGATTTCAGGGAAGAAGAAAGAAAATTTTGCAGTGAATTGTAATATTTAGGATACGTCTTTCTTCTATCATCTGTCATTTTTTAGATGACTGAAGAATGAATTACTGAAAACGCTCTTGTAAATACCATGAAATTTATGGAGTTGAATGTGATCATGATTCCTTAGAGAAACCTTTTGTAAATTGGATGTATCTTGGAGGTGGATGCTTGTAGAAATTTCGTTTTGTTCTTTTTTATTATTATTTATTTTTTTTACAATTTTAATTTCTTGCATTTTTAGTCCACAAGCTGTTTCAGCTCCCGCTCCACTTGCACCTGCTCCGCCTACACTTACACCTACACCTACACCTACACCAGCTCCTGCTCCCGCTCCTCCTGCATCGTGAGTGCACATTATCAGTTCATTTCCTGCCAATATGAAACTATTTGTGGACTGTTGATTGCATAGTTTAAACAGTTCTGTGACAGATGGTTATGGTCAAGCAGCATCAAATATTGTTGCTGGAAGTAACCTGGAGACCACTGTGCAACATATTCTTGATATGGGCTGTGGAAGTTGGGATCAAGATACAGTTGTTCGTGCTCTACGAGCTGCATATAATAATCCCGAGAGAGCCATTGATTACCTCTATTCTGTGAGTTTCATTTCACTCTTGGATGCCTTAACATGACATCAACTGTTCATTCTCAGCACTCAAGCAGTTGCACTTTCTTTAGTTGAAGAATAAATAATGACTGAAAACATTGGAGAGGATATCAAAAGTCGTGAGGTTTTTGTTTCAGGGAAAAAAATTGTTGGTGAGGTTTACTGATATACATGACATTTCTCTCTCAACAATTGGTCAGCACATCTAAATCTGGGGATGATTTTGTATTCAGGGTATTCCCGAGCAAGCTGATGTTCGTCCTGTAGCTCAAACTCCTGCAAGTGGGCGGACTGTGAACCCTTCAACGCTGGCGACACAACCTGCAGCTGTACCCTCTGGTGGACCCAATTCTAATCCTTTAGACCTCTTTCCACAGGTAAGAATTGGTATGAAATATAAATCCATCTCTTGTGAAATAAATGAACAAAATAGTTCGCATAAAGAAGTCAAGTAAATTGGTCTTATTATGTGAACAAGGGTCTTCCGAGTTTGGGCTCCAATGCAGGGGGCACCTTAGATTTTCTCCGTGGTAGTCAACAGGTACAGGAAATACTTCTCTACACTCATCTTCTATCAAAATTATAATAATTTCAATTTCTCGTTTACTTCTTTTATGTTCAACTCTCAGTTCCAAACATTGCGAGCAATGGTGCGAGCCAATCCTCAAATCTTGGAGGTATCCCGCATTCAGAAAGCAATTCAACCAAGCTTTACCTTGGAATATGGACTTTTTTCGTTTTAACCATGTGCCATGTCTCCTGAATCTGTAGCCTATGCTTCAAGAATTGGGAAAGCAAAATCCCAATCTGGTGAGATTGATTCAAGAGCATCAGGCAGATTTCTCGCGCCTAATCAATGAACCTGCTGAGGAGGATGCGTAAGAGATCTGCTACTGGAAATGATTTTAATTGGCATCATCTTCTGTTTTTTCATTTTAGTTGTCTTTTGGAATCGCCTAACCCTTGAGGATGTAAATAATGTCTTTAGGAACATATTAGAGCAACTCGGTGAAGCAATGCCACAAGCTGTGACTGTCACCCTGGAAGAACGTGAAGCAATTGAACGTGTAAGGTTTTCGATTTTTACCATTGCTATTTTCATAGAAAACAGCCTACTTAAAATATATGAACGACCCGAAATTCTTTCGGTTCTCTCGATGTATCATAGATTCAATCTATTTCATTGGGTCATGTATCCACACATTAATTCCTTTCAACAATTATTACCTGTAATGGAACTGCAGCTCGAAGCGATGGGTTTTGATCGAGATTTAGTGCTCGAAGTATACTTCGCGTGCAACAAGAACGAGGAGCTGGCTGCTAACTACCTACTAGATCACGTCCACGAGTTCGAGGACTGAGATCAAATCAATGTGTTCATTCTCTGCTTCCCAGTTTCTTTTCCCCACAACGTACTTTTCTTTTGTTTATATACCTGTATATCATGGACATGTTTCACGGTGTGTTTTATCGGACGCATTCATTTTGGTACAAAAGGTAAAATTTGTCTCTCTCTTTTCTTTTTCTTTGTATTCCTTTTCATGTCGCAGAGACTGTTTTAATCTCCATATATTTTTAATATGGTATAATAGCATATATATATATATATCCTATTCTAGAGGTGGGAGGACTCGAACCTGAGTCACTACAATGGGGAAACTAGGTGAGACCATTGGAGTTAAAAGATTAGTCTCAGATATAATATAGATACTTAAATGCATGGAAGCATAAGAATTCGAAATGTTTCGAAAGATTTTATTTTTAAATATTTTAATTTAATTTTAAGTTTAACTTTCTTTTATATAAAATTCAAAATCATCCTTTTGGATGCACTTGTATGAAATTCTTGAAATAAATAACTAAAATGCTTAATGAAATTAATTTTCGAAGGCGTGTGACTAAATTTATCTAAAATAGTTACGATGTTTTATTTTAAAAATAAGTTTTTAAATTTTTTAGAAGAATTTATTTTAAACTATTTAAAATATTATTGTGTTTGGTATTATTATATTTTTTTATTGTCGAAATTGCTAAAAAAAATCTAATACTAATGTAAGTATATAAATAGTTATGTATATGAAAAAAGTTTTATAATTTTAATATGTTAAAAATAAGTGTATTTTACATTTATATTTTTAAAAAGTTATGTTCTTTGGAGGAAAAAGTATTTAATATTATTTTTAATGTGTAAATAAAATATTAATTAAAAAATTGTAGTTATTAATTTATTCAATAAAATATTAACATTTTTTATATATTAATAAAAAGATAGAACAGAAAATTCGTATTTTAAATTTGATAAAAAAAAAATGAAGTGACAACGTAGGGATATAAGAGATAAAGATAAAATATGAATTTAAGAAGTATATAAGGATATTTTGAATAATTGAAACATAAAATAAGACATTTTTGAGAAAAAAATGAGATATTCTAACTTTTTATTAAACAACTTATAAACTGTTTATAATATTTTGTACCAAACAAATCAAAAAATTGCTGAGAAATTATAAGCTATGTCAAATGTCCTCTTAATAGCACTATCTACATATCATTCATTCATTTGCTCGAAATATGAGATGGTAATAATTTTTTGTGCAATAATTTGGTTTTTTTTTTTGGGCCAGAATTATGGTTTTCGACATTATAACTTGTATATTGGAGCCGGATGGATCCTTTGATATACATAAGTGTTTTTAATAATAATAAGTATAATAATAATATAGACGTCATCGATGTTGAAATTAAGATTGAACAAAAATATAACCTCCATATTAATCAAATAATATCGGATTTTTTACGGATAGTGTAAGCAATCACGCAACCAATCAGGATTTTAGTTATGTTAACACATTTGCAGCAGACATCAAACGATTGATAGATCAACAGAGTATATTAACGTTAAGCAATGTTCGACGAACAACAAATACCATGACACATTTGTTTTTTTCCCCCTATTTCCTTCCTCACTTTATTGCGTGGAAGCAAGGAGATTTTCTCTTTTGGTTTGTGAATCTTATAATTATGAATCTTGAACATAGTTAACAATATTACAAGTGTAACTGAAAATAAATAATAATAATAATAATATTGACGCACATCATCTTTATAAAATGTCGAAAAAGGGCTTTGACTGGTAAATGCCAGCATGTTCCCATCGTTGGCCTGTCCGCAAATAGCAAACTCCGTCGACCCACCACGTGTCGTCTTCTCATTGGCAGGCCGTTCCCTTCCCTTCTTTCCAGGCCGGGTATTTAAAAATCCTTATTCACGAATCACGGGTCATTTTTCCTACTCGCCATTGCCATTTCAAGGGGACACAATTTTGTCAAAGGCAAGATCCAAGAGGTACGCGCCTCGTTTTATGTCATATATATTCGGATCTGAGGATTTGAACTTTCTTTCCTCGATCTGTTTTGTGTGCTGATTGTGTTTATGTTGTTATAGTAGAGCTTAAAGGAATAATTATTAAGGAATATTGTGAAATTTGGTGGTGATTCGGATTTGTTTCATTTTCTAAGAATATTATCATTTTGTTTTGTTGGGCAATGATCTGGAAAAGGGTCGCCGGAGTCGGATGAGATAGTCGATTTCAGGTTTAAGGCTTTTCTAAGAAATGAAAAGCGTATCGATAACGATGCACGGTAAACATGTGTACAACAAATCTCTCTCCACTTCACCCTGAGTTTTATAGTCATGCACCCACATTCCTCATGACCCACTAGAGCTGTCGGACGGCCCGCCAAAAACCTGTCATCTCGCGGGACGGGGCAGCCTGGGAAATCCCAACCTAGTCCAACCCAATGTGGGTTGTGGGTTCCAACCACCAAAAAATAAAATAAAAAAATATAGAAAATCCCTACAACTCATTGAATTTGATCATTTCATAAATAAACATTCCAGAAAATTTTCAATATAATTAATTTTTTATTTCACACTTATAAACGAATGCCAAACCAATTAGCACAAAAATTCACACCAAACAATAGTCTATATATAATTTATTACATAACCAACTAGTTCAACTAAGTAATTAGAAACTTAAAGAGTTCAGAAAGCTCAATAAAGTCTATGAAATTAAACAAGTAATACAATGATCTTTAAATTTCATCAATCATGACATCATCAATATCAAATTCTTCTCCTCCATCTTCTTTCTCTTTGTCTTCATCAATATCATCTGGTGCATTTGATCCTTGTTTGGGCAATGTTGTTTTAATACTTGCATTGTCTTCATTTCCTTTATCGACAAATAAAATATACAAAGAAGAAGATAGTTAAAAATTATAATCACAATAACCTAAGATATCAACAAAGTCAAAAACACAACTAAAAGTTTGTAAAAAAAATTACCAATAGCATAACCATGTAACCAATTGTGAATGCGAATAAAAGCTTGCACTTTACCTGTGGGTGCAACTTCTATACTTGGTAAGCACACGAGCACAATAGAAAAAGTTGATTTTGATGCAACGGTAGTTATAGGAATAGCAAAGCATAACATACCATTGGTGCAAGGGTTGGGTACCGATTCTTTTGATTTCTCCAATGGTCCAAAAACATCCAAATCTTGATAATATGTAAATTCAAGTTTGGCCCCCCCAAATGGTGAATCCAATTGAGATTTTCCAGCAATTGTAATTGTTTGACTCTCATATGCCATTATTTCCCACATTAAATGGAATAATTATTACAAGAAAATATAAATCAATTAGAGAATACAAGGAAAAAAATTAGATTACTTATATCAAGAGATTCTTTTGTTTTTTTCCTTTAATTCCTCCTACACTTTGCATAAGTGCATGTGTGGTAGAAGAAAATTGTGGTTGTGAACTTGTCTTGTTAGTATTAGAATATTGGTCAAAATGCTTATACAATTTTGTCTTCGCAAGTTCAATCTTCTTTTGTCATTTAACACAATCACTCTCAGCCTTATAATAAATAAGCTACAATGTCGAAAGCTTTATTCATGGGTCAAGAATAGCTCTAAATGCAAGAGCCATGCCGTATTGGGTCCAGTAGTTGTTAAACTTCTCTATCATTATTTTGCACACCACTTATTTCATTTGATAAGTTTTCCTTTAACAAAACTTCAATCTTCTAGACTTGCATAAAATACAAATTTGATATGGGACAAGAAGAATCAAAGATCAAATTAGTAGTATCATAAATGGCTCAAGAAACTCACATATTTTCTTTTTTCTTTTCTAGTCTTCACTTGAAGGACAAGATTTATAATTCTTGTCACGGAATTGAAGAGAAGCAAAAACTTTTTATATTTGATTGCATTATTCAACATTAAATATGTTGAGTTCTAACGAGCAGACACATCCAATCGCAAGCCAATACTAGTATCAATGTTACCAATTGCTCGTGCACATTCTTCAAACTTCTTTGTTTGTCCTAGTCTCCGGACCTTTAACATACCTGACCGACTCTCTAATTTTATTCAAAGCTACAATAGCGACTTTCGAACTTTTATGGACAATTAGATTCAATATATGAGAAGCACAACGAACATGACAAAACTCACCGTCACACAACAAGCCATCATACAAAGAGAGTTGATCTTTCAAATGAACATGCATGTTGTCATTATTAGATGTATTATCTTATGTCAATGAGAAAACATTTTTCTCAATCTCCAATTCCTTCAAAAATTCAAACAATATTGCAGCCAATTCAAGTATGTGGGCGCGATATATGAGAAAAGCTAAGTATTTTATTGTTCGATTTCCAATCATTTTCAACAAAATGGGCAGTCAAGCAAACATAACTCTCACTAGTGCGCACCATCCGCAAATATGAAGTTAAACAAACTCTATTCTGAATAGTAATCCAAAACATACTTAAGTTACTCTTTCTCTTTCAAGTAGATTGGGTTAATATCATAAACAAGAGTATTTCTAGAAATACAATCAACACCAGGATTTGAGTACTTCATTCAAGCTCTAACACCATTATACTCAACAAATGAAAATGATAAATCATGTCTAATGATTGCACAAGCCAGTAACTCACGTGCAATCTTTTGGTCTATTTTCTTAGACCTCACCTTCCCATCTTGATCAAGAATCATTTGTCCTACATCATGAAATTTCTTTTTGTTGCAACTTTTAAGATGACGCCACAACGTAGAAGTCTTATATTGTTTTTCCCCACATTTATAATGTTTTTTTACATCAATTACATTTAGTTTTATGTATATTATCACTCCATTTGATTTTTTTAAAATACATCCAAATATCAGAAGTTTCTCTATACTTTTTAGTTGTAGTTGACCCCTCATCAGGCTTGGTACTTTCCAATTCATCAACATCTAAATTAATAGTTTGGTTTAGAGAAGTAGAGTCCATTTCAAAACCAATTTGTAATTAAAAAAAAGTAACAATAAGTTTCAATCTCAGACAAAATCAAACACAAAACAAAATTGATGGTAACACCAACAGTATGAGAATCCACAAAGTACGCGGTTTTGTTCATAAATCATAGCTCACAATGTACCATAAAAACTCCAAAATAGAGAAGAAAGCATGCTAAGATGAGGCCATACAAAATTTGCTAATCAGTATACAGTTAACAGAATAAACAATACTGCATCATCAGTTATTTTTTCATAAATTTTTCGGAATTTTGATTGAATAAATGTCCGACATTAACATATACAAACATCAGACCCACAAAATAACAAATTTGCTCATTTGAAGAGTAAACACACGTGCGTATATGAATTGTATATTAACTTTGGCTTGGACTCAAAGTTGTCAAGTGTATATATCATCAAATCTCTCTTAAGACATTAAATATAAGCTAAATGTATCAAATGAATAATTATTCAGACCAACTTTGAGCAATTCTAATACCTTCGTATCGGCCACAGGCCAAACGACACGCATTGATTGTGGAGTGGCGGCTCGGGCGCTCGGTCGAATCTGTTTTTACAAATAACAGTAGAGAAACCCTTAAAAATCGTGGTTCTATCTTTTCTTCCTTGTGGGTTTTGCCTCAGCATTTGGCATTTGGGAAAATCAGTATAAGTTTGGATTATCGTTTGTATTTGGGATATGAACTGTTTTGGGGTTTGGGATATTAAATTGTGGGTTGAACGTCGAATTCGCAAATGGTTTGATTTTTCAATTGTATTATATAACATAAGGTATGAACTAATCCTCTCGTAACTATCCATGAGACCACCGTGGAATTGTTAGTTTTTACAAGTGTCCATGTGCATACGTTTTGTACTTGTACAATCGATTTTTTAGATATATATATAGGATTTGTGATTATTTTGTTACATTTTAATTATTATCTAGATCACAATGATATAACTATATTAAATATGTAATTTGTAGGAGATAATGTATGTATATTTGAATTTAATGAAAGTGGATATTAATTTGTAGGAAGTAATGTGAATATTTGAATTTATTGAGTGAAACGTTGCCGACCTGAATCCGACCCGAATTCATAACAACCTGAAAACTCCAAATCCGAACCAACCGGTCAACCTAACCAACCCTGTTTAATTTTTTGCTATACAACATTAATGCATTATTTTTTTTATTTATAACAAAATAATTCTCTAAACAGGTCAGCGAGTTGGGTGGATTCGGGTGGGTTGTTATTTTCACCGTATGTTCTACAAGTAAAGTAAATATAAATGCACAATTCAAGTTGGGTGAACTGGCTATTAATTCAGGTAACCCAAACCCAAAAAAAATTTTGGGTCAGCTTTCAGGTACGACCCGATTTGACCTGAACCCGGAAACCCTCAATCCTAACTTGGTATTTTTCAGGTGGTTTCGGGTTGGGTTAATTTTTGACACCCCTCGACAGTGGTATTTTCATAAAAATCCATTGGTATCACAAACCACACCAAATTCTGTTACTGTAAGGGGTTTCTAGGACCAAACGTTTGTCGTTTTACCAAAAATTATAGCTCGTGATAACAAGCAACTTTAATCTTTTAAATCGTAGTCCGTACAACAGTTCAGTCGTCACGTTTCGATTGTTCTCCTAGTAGGGGCAATCATTGCACCCAACAATAATCTCCCAATAATTGCACTTCTCGCATTCAATGAGAATCGAAACTGTGACCTTAACTTTTATTCCAATTGCAGGATCGAACGTTTGTCACGTTACCAAAAACTATAGTTGACGGTAATGGTGCAACTCGAATCTTTTAAATTGTACAACAACCCAAGTGTTATATTTCGATTGCTCTCCTAGCATGTACAATCTATTGCCCCCAACAGGGTTCTTGCTTAGTATAATATAATAGTATAGATTATAATGTAAGAATTCCTGGAATTTACACAGGTTTGAAGTCAATTTATTGGTTTGCACAAAACATGTCTCCAGCTGATTCATCACGTGAGGAAAATGTGTACATGGCCAAGTTGGCCGAACAAGCTGAGCGGTATGAGGAAATGGTCGAGTTCATGGAGAAGGTTACAAAGACAGCCAGCACCGATGAGCTGACTGTGGAAGAAAGAAACCTCCTCTCTGTGGCATACAAGAATGTGATTGGTGCCAGGAGGGCTTCATGGAGGATAATCTCTTCCATTGAGCAGAAGGAAGAGAGTCGGGGAAATGAGGATCATGTGAATACCATTAAAGAATACCGGGCTAAGATTGAGGCAGAACTCAGCAAAATCTGTGATGGAATTTTGAACCTTCTGGAGACCCATCTCGTTCCAGCTGCCAGTTCTGCTGAATCCAAGGTGTTTTATTTAAAAATGAAGGGTGATTATCATCGGTATTTGGCTGAGTTCAAGACCGGGACCGAGAGAAAAGAAGCTGCTGAGAGTACTCTGCTGGCCTACAAATCTGCTCAGGTTAGTAGCATTAACAAGCTGATGGCTTCGTGCCTACGGAGTTTTTCGTGATGACTTGTTTTGAGTTGTTTTTCCCTTTGTTGTACAGGATATTGCATTGGCTGAATTGGCTCCCACTCACCCAATCAGGCTTGGACTCGCACTGAACTTCTCCGTTTTCTATTATGAAATCCTTAGTTCACCAGATCGTGCCTGCAACCTTGCCAAACAGGTAATTTAGATAATATATGTTCCCTAAGCTTTCATTTTCTTGCTCATACAACATGATTAACCCTCGTAGAACATGATTAACCCTAATTCTCGCATCATAGAGGAAAATACTGTATTATTAGAGATTCATCGAGGAAATGGTTGCCTAGAAGGCATATCCAATGCTACTTATAAGGGATAAAACAGTTGAATTGGAGCTTATGGTCCCGTTCACTATATTTCTCCCGTTTTCTTTCTGCATTGTGCTGAAATTTGATCCTTGTTGGATTTATCATAGGTTGTTTGACTGTGTTCCTTCTGTCTCTGGTGAAAGTTGCATGTCCATTTTATTGTTCACTGATGGATAATGTGATCTCTTTTTCAGGCATTTGATGAAGCTATTGCCGAACTAGATACATTGGGTGAGGAATCATACAAGGACAGCACATTGATCATGCAACTTCTGCGAGACAATCTAACTCTTTGGACTTCTGATATCACGGTGTGTCCCTTCTCTCTGTCACCCCTTGCCCAAACAAAAGCCATTACCTTTCATATTCTGTGTTGCATATTAATATTCCATATATTGCTTTGCAATCTCTTTCTAGATACAGTGAATCCTCTATGGATTGTTAGACCACTTTATGCTCATATATTTATGGACTGGGCTGTAAATCCATCCTTATTCATTGTATTCTATCTTATAAATTTAATAGTGCATGTTCATGAATCATGTTTTTATTTTATTGGGTTTTAGGATGATGCTGGGGATGAGATCAAGGAAGCTTCGAAGCGGGAATCTGGGGATGGTCAACAGTGAAGAGTTTGTATCGTAGATTTGCGCTCTTCATTTTCTTGTTCTAGCGTAGAACTCATTCTGTTGTAGCGAGACCTGATGGGTATGATTTGAGGAGTGGTGTTGGTTCTTATGGTTTCAATCTTGGTTGTTAACCGTTGGAAAATATGGATATTGTGATTGTTCATTAATGTTTATGTCCTTGAGATGTGCTGTTCGAATGTTGCTGTTTTGTTTGCCTCTTGTAATTTGAGTTAGCTGTGGCATCAAGTAGCACATATGGACTTGTAGAATTATTAGAAGCACAAGGATTGCTGAGGATTCAGCCTTCTAAATGAAATGATTTCAACTTTTATGCTCAAAAGTCAAAATCTATGCTTGTTTCAGCATTCAATTCCATGGGTTTGTGGCACTATTTTATGTATTTATTTATGTTATATTATAATGGATATCAGCTCCTCCCAAAATGATGCTATTTGAAATTCTATCCAACTTTTGTTTTTTCTATTTTATCACGAGTCCGATCCGATCAGAAGATAAGGGTAAATTATCACTTCGTGAAAATATCAAAAAAGAATAAATCTAAAATTAAATATATTCTTATGAATATTGTGTTTTTTAAAGTCAAACATTTTTTACGCTAAATTTTTATAAATACATGGTTTTAAAAGATTGTTATGTCCTTTCTTGGATTTTCACAGGGTCCGAATTCTATTTGCCAGGATATAATTCTCGAATATTCTAAGCGACGGGTGCAATGTGAGTCTTCTGTGCTTCATTGATGTAAAGGATGATTTGTTATAATTATATATTTTTTTGTTTAAAGAAAATTCGATCATATATAATTCATCAGTAATTAATATAACACCAAAAAAAGACATATTATTTTCCATTTGAATAGATCTGCTTTACATTTCAACTGTTACGGGAAGAAATGTTTGAGCCATATCATTAACCGAAATAACCGATTTTAATTGATTCGGCTTATACTTTGGTTTTCAAAGGAAAAAAATCAGATGGTGTTCTTTCGATGAAAAATGCTATAATCAATTTTGAAGATTCGATTTGATCGAAAACCAAATCACACCAATTGTCCACCCCTAGCCATCTCCAAATTCAAGCTCAACCACCATTTCTTGGTTTCCGTATGGGACTAACAAGGAAGTAACCTAGCCTTCCTCATCTCAACTAAATTCTAAAATGCATAACTTCAAAATGCAGTTTTCACCAATTTTCAATATATGCAGACATTTTACTTGAATTGTTGCTAAGCCTCAGTGAACATCTTTCTCGAAATTTCTGATTTATAGCCCAAACAAAAGTATAATGCACCTGCATCATTGACAAGTCCTATTTCTCACTCAGACAAGAAAAGTAGTAAAATATACAAATAAAGTGAAATAAGTAGCTGGTATTGCAGGGTGAAAAAGCATGGTCTATTTTTATTAATATATCTGAAAGAGTATCTTTATACACAGTAACTATACTTGCATTCAGCAGTAAAATATTTGTTGTTTGTATCTTTACTATATCAAATCGAGTGGAGGTTCGATGATGAAAAGCAGAGAGCTCAGCAGTAACATGAAGATGGAGAAATATACGAGCGATTTG
This sequence comes from Primulina huaijiensis, assembly GCF_012295235.1. Taxonomy (NCBI): domain Eukaryota; kingdom Viridiplantae; phylum Streptophyta; class Magnoliopsida; order Lamiales; family Gesneriaceae; genus Primulina; species Primulina huaijiensis. The sequence continues at coordinate 17,659,910 of NC_133315.1, forward strand.
CAAGGACCTGCATACCGTCGAATGAGTGTCATCCCATCTTCGTGACAAGTTTCTGATGATGCGTCTTTCACTTGTAAACTAGGACAAGTCACATAACCATATGCTACACCCGTAAAAGCTGCTGCGAAATGTGCCCTGTTAACAAATTAAATGATGACTTGATCAGTTATGCATAAAGCATACATATGCTTGATAAGAAGAGTTTTTGCAACGATACTTCTGTATTCTAGACTTCATAAACAATTTTTAGTTATTTTCCTGAACAAATTTGAGCCTGTATGAACTCCATGCGGTACAAAGCAATAGGTCCAATAAATCCCAGCGGGAAAAAGCCGAGCTTACCAATCATCAATTGGACCAAAACTGCTTACAACAAAGCTCAGAGCTGTAAAAATAATGGCTTTACGAAACATTCTTTCGGAAGATTCTCTTGCAATGAAATCTTTGTTTTGAACTTGATAAATAAGCCAAGCTCCAATCAAAGCAAACATTGGTCCCTGAACAAGCACAGTCGCATTGGAGACTACATAAGGTTCGATAGAAACGATAAGAGCAAATAGGATGAACCCCTTCTCCTAACCATCATGTTTTATTCCTGGAAGCTACATCGAACTTGAAGCTGATTTAAATATTTGGGGGACTAGTTTTAAGTGGAAGCAACAGTGATCAGTCAATCACCACTAATATGAAACAATTAAACAATGCAGTAAGTACTAAGCATACCGTCCCGCCAACAGTTGGAGATGACGTGTGCAGAAAGCTGATCAAATTTCCAGAAATTCCTCCGAGAAGATATATCAAGAGACAAGTGAATGAGCCATATTCTTGAGATACTTCGAGCCCAAAAGTGAAGAGAACCCAGCTACTTAGAGATATATGAAAGATTCCAGAGTGCTAAAAGCAGCAAAAATATTAATTTCTAAACAAAATCTCCAACCACTTATGGTCATTTAGAATTCTCAAGAACTCAGACTCGCAAAACCAACCAAAACTTTTACACTAATGGCTTAAAAAAAACAAAAAATTCTAATGAGAGGGCGTTTTGGATTCTTGAAAGCTTCTAAAAAATAATTAGCCAAATCACACGTTTATTTTACTTTTCATACGACACGGAGTGCTAAACTAATAACAGTACTGAAGCACGAACTAATCATCGATCTTGTACCAGAAACATTGGTGTCACTAGCCTCCACCATTCTCCAGTTAGAATCAAGTTATTAACTTTTGCTCCATAAACCGAGGGGATAGAAAACAGCGCAAATTCAGAGTTTTTCACTGGAGTGGCTATCTCAAACAGAAGAACCGCTATATTTATAGAAGCCAATACACCTCTGCAACATAAGCAAAAGTCAAATGAGAATTCAGATGGCCTTGCCTAAAAATAAACTCACGTAATGTAGAAGGGAATATATATCACATTAAGTAGAAATCCGAGGCATGGTCTGCTGAATATCTGCCACCCTCAGCATCATCAATTTTCGACTCCATAAAACTTTTCAGTGATAAGTCCCTTCCAATTCCTTCAGCGTTCTCAGCATCAGTGCTTAGTGTTGCCTCTAAATTTTCCACGATGTTTTCTGGTTCATCATCTGAGGGAAAGGGGTTGTTAACAAACATATTAACATTTTTGGTCAACAGGGCACACTCTGCATTTTTTGGGGGAAACATGAGTTTTTAGAAAATTTATTCATAAAATATTAATATTTATAAAGAACTGCCTCTTTTACCACCACCACCACCCCACCCCACCCCCTTCCCAAACATTGGGTCCACTACGTAATTTACTCTAAGAAACCATCTAATTTACTCTAAGAAAGCATTTACGAATTAATCATGCCATCCAAAACAGTAATACTTGCAGATTATGTTTACTACCATTTTTTACTTTGATGAGATAATTCTCAAGTGACTTGATACCATTCCGAAATAGGAGCTTATCACTTCTATCAACTGCTTCTGTCTTCTGGTTCTCAATTTTCCAAGAAAGGTACTTGGCCTTATTATGAAGCTTTCCAAGATAAGAATTCAAAGACTTCAGATGTTTCTCAGTCGTGCCTGATGCCTTCACAATCATGCATAAATTTCCACTCTGTGGATTTGAGGAAGCAATGTGATGACTAATGTCTTTGTGCTTTCCCAGAAAAAAAGACGCTTCACGAAAGGTCTGCTGTGGTATTGATCCAGATTCGATCATTCCCATGTTTCCTTTAATAGGTGGAATGATGGCATCAGAATTCGCGTTCTCTCTCCTACCTAAACCAATGATATTTAATCAAAACTCCATATATTTGGTAAATGAAATAAAATTATGAACTAATATGTGTTGTCCTCGTCTGCGACCTTTTGCAATCAAAAGAGTATTGACAGTGTGGAACAGTTTGTGGCTGCTTGTAATCGCCATCAAGTCTAACTGAATAAACAACGATAAGTGAAAGAAGTTCATGTTAGCCCACATGCGGTATATCTGCTATGATTAAAAACATCATAGCATGGTCTTTAAAATTAAAAACAAAAGGTTTTCGACCATGACCAATGTTCACTAAAGCAAGAAATCTACTCATTATACAAAATTACAACAACATCAACCGAAAACTTGGTTGTGTTGCGTATCCCATGTCGGTTTCACGACAAAAACTAAAACACTCACCCAACTAAACAGGCAGGTTTTTTGGTACTTGAATCAAACAGTATGCCATCGCTCAATAATACGTCTCATGTTAACATTACATACTGAACAAAGTGCATATGCTATACACCGAGCTGAGTAAAAACCATCTAGAATGGTGGCTGGAGGCGTCAGTTTTGCTAAAGAACGGGCAACGTTACATTTAAATATTACGAGATAGGATTGTCGAAGTCCATATGTATAACATCTAACAGTTACTTACAACGATTCTGTTTCACAAACAACATATTAGAATGGCTAATGAGCATGAGGATTCCACCAAAAGGCTAGTCTTTGGCATTTGGGTTTAGCACATAATCTAGTTCTTAAAGTTCTATTCCACTTCCCTCCATTAAAGGTGGCATAAAAAGATTTCACTGAAACATTACATCAAACATTTTATCGTCCCCACATACATTCCCACTCGAGCCAAAAGTTCAGCTTCTAAACCATGCGAGAAATCGTAAACAAACCCATTTCCCACGTACACGCAACTCGTACCTTCACCTACTGACACTTGGCAAAACAAGTGCATACAATTCTCCAGATGGCTGAAGGGTTCTGGAGATTGAGAGATTGCGCTTCCATTAATGAAGCTTCCAAAGCAATTGGAACTGAGTTTGTTGATCACTGACCTGTACTTGATAGTTGGTGCTGGCCAGTAGTTATGCTGTGGAAGAGTCCAACAGAAATTTTGTACCTTATCCTCGTTGTCCCAATGTGCTGTCGCCACGTCTACGTGTAAGAGATCGACCACAATTTTTTGCACTTATCATATTGTATTGGGCCCCACTATCACACACACACATGTTGTGTAAATGTCAATGAACTATATATACACATATGTGTATGCATATTGATATAATTAATAAAGGATATTTCATAATAAATCGGCTGTCAAATTTTAAAAATTAAGTTATTGGAGACGATAAAATATAATATCGAGTATTGTTATTTTACCAAAATAGAGATAAAGAATCAACTCAAAAATTTGCACAAATAAACAAATAAACTTTACGCTTCGATTTGATCGCAAAATTCGAAAACTTCGTATCATTCTTGATGCATGGAAACATTTTTAAATATATTTTTAAATTTTCGAAATCCGCGACAGCTATTTTTTTTGTGCGATATAGGTAAACGCAAAAGACCAACGCAGTCACGCTGATTAGATAAAAAATGCTGAACAAGTCTGGTATGACAGACTCAAACTAAGAAGCCAAAGACAAAAAAAGAAATGAACATACGATCTTTTGATAAATCTTGCAAGCTATGGGGCTAAATATATGATATTTTCAACCTTTAGCATTTACCAACTTTAGTGTAGAGAACAAAAAATAGAAAATGTTTCCCAAAAAAAATTAGAAAACCAATTAAATGAAGTCGACCACCTATAGGCAAGAAACACGTTAGGCCAATGGGGAGGCACAAAATATTTTGCTTTACCTTTTGTCTTTCTGTTTTTTGCTACTCTGGGTTTTGTGGTTGGGCCGACTATTTGCTATTGCTCACTCAAGAAATGCCAATAAAATTAAAGTTACTAAGTCATTGGTATTGGTCATGTAGACCCAGCCCCCACCAAATTGGGGGAACATCTAATTGTTGGATTTTGAAATGGTAAAACCCTCGATTTTTCTTAAGCGAGGTCTCAAATTCGAGTCTATTTGATAAAGGGTTCAACAAGAAAATTTTATGCTACACCAGTGAAAATGACAGAAGAATTCTCTGTTACATCCGTTGTACTTCACCCTATGATCCACCGGATGAAACACATGGTGGAACATAGTATTTCCTGTGTTGTTTGTGGCGTACCTTGAAGTGTTGGGATGCAACCAAAGTCCCACATCGGAATAAATCTTCACATGAAGTTCGATAATAACAATGAAAAATGTGTAGAAATTTGAGTTGAGACAAGTGTTGAACATTTTCTCCTTGACAAGAATTTTGCCTCAACTTGGTGCTATGGTTATGGCAATTATTTCTTGATATACAACAATTCTTTCTTACAATATCAACATTGTAAATTGTAATGATAATAACCAGAAAATGAAGTGTACTCTCTTCGGAAAAAAAGAAGAAGAGAAGGAAAAATGAATGCAAATGTGCAGAAAAATCTGATGATCAAAAGTCTATTCTTGTTATCTTTGATCATAAATTTATAGATCTCAATCATTATGGACATGTTTTATCTCAGAAGTGTCTCTTCATCCAAAATTCTGATAAAATATATCAAAGGATATCATTTGGATCTAAGATATTATGAAAATTTGCGACTTTCCGTCATTCATTGTCGTCGGGCTCCTGGGTGCCATTTTAAGGGCGCCTGCGTAGGTCTTTCAATTTTTTCTGGAAATATCCAGGGCAATCCAAGGAACAAATGGACGCTCGTTTATGTTTGGTCGAGTTTTCTGTCTTTTCTTTTGTTTAATTTTTATTTGTTAACTCAAACATTTCAACTATCGTAGTTAGACACGAATTAATTCGATATTATTTTGAACATAACAACTGATATAAACAATCAACAAGTAGTGATATGTCGATTTCACACACCTCGTCCATTTGAAGTGCGGAATAAAGTTGGTTTCATTATTTGTACATATTTTATTTATTATTTAACAGAAATTCGTTGGTTATATTAATAAAAATAATATTATACGTCATAATTATATTTATATTTGAATACATATATGTCCTAACAAAACACACACTAATAATTAAAATAATTATTATCATAAAGTCGAACAAATCAATTTGATAAAAAGATTATTCCACAGCCAAACACACCCTAAACTCCAACACTCCCCTCTAATCAATGAAATTCGGAAGAGTGAAGTCCGGCTCACAAGCTTTAGCAGAGGCGGTGGGTTCAACTTCAGGCGACGGCGGGACCGCCTCCCCCATCAGCTCCGCCGGTAGATCAGGTATGCCCTTCAAGTAGAAAGTGTAGAACAGCTTGAAAGGATAGACGAGCTGTTGGAGCTTCACCTGCCCGTACACCCCCTCGAACACGCCGGAGCCGCCGGTGACGGCGAGGTACGATTCCTCGTAAGTTAAGTACGGTCCTTGCACAGCTATGTGGCCGTAGTCTCCGAAGTAGAAACTGTAGATTGCTTCGAAACGAACACCATTCTTCTCCGGCTCGTTCTTGATCAGCACGCAGATTCCAGCCGTTATCCCGGCGCGTTTCTTCAGGTCCCCTGTATACACCTGAGAAGAATAAAACGACGAAATGATTCAGTTATTTTTGATTGGTTTGATTTGGAATTATAGATTTGACAGTACTTTTTCTGTAATTTTTTTTTACCTTGTTGCTGAAAGGGACGAGATCTCCCAGAGAAGTGACGGGCTTTCCGCTCAGTCGAAGAACAGCAGGGCTGCCACGGTCCCGCTCGTTGATCTCGTACACTTTCAGTTCTTGAATTTTACCTGAAACTACAAGGGAACCCAGAAAAATTAATTCTCACCAAACTACACAGTAAAATTTTCCCATTTTATAGCTACAAAAGGACATGTAGTTACCGGATCTTGAATCTGTTGGGTGGCTCTCAGTATGGATCTTGCATGAGAATGATCTTAAGGCGGCGGCGGAAGTTGTGAGTTTCTTGGGGGTGGTCAATGAATTGTTAGATTGGTTGAAAGAGAGAAGCTTTTGGAGTGAGCAACTCGTGACGGCGGTGGGCGGTAGCTTGGTGGAAGATGAAAGGAGGTTGGCCCTGATAACGGCGGAAGCCGACGAAGCAGCCATTGCTCTGTTCGGTCGGAGAAGTTGTGGAAATATTCAAGATTAAGGATCGATGCAACCATGTGGACACATCTCTATTTATTTATATATTAAGGGGGAGGGGCGTGGACTGTTTTTTCGTGGTCTTTTATTTATTTATTTTGTTTTTTATGGATAATTTCAGAAATTATCAAAATATTTTCAATAAATTTTGATAATATATATTCGAAAAATTAAATATTATTAATTTTATGTTTGTGAGTGCTACACTTTATATGAAAATGACATTTAACAAATATGGGATCTTGTAGGATTTAGATATAAAAAAATATATTAATTATTATTTTTATGTACATAAATGACTACTATTGTGTGATACATCTGCTCGGAATGAATTGGTGTCAAATGTGTGTTTGGAGTGTGGGATTTATCATGGAGTAGGTGTTAAGAAATCGAATCGAGATGAATATAATGAAAAATTTAAGGTTTGAACTGGTAACGAAATAGTTGTATTTGAGTTTGAGCTTAATTCAAAGCTCGAAAACTTTAAAAAATTTTGTTCGAATTCGGTTTGAGTTCGAAGTCAGCTCGAAAAATCAATATGTTCGTTAACTAATCGAACTATTGTTCGAAAACAAGTATGTGAAAGGCTCGAAAGTTATTTATTTAATATATAATAAAATTATATTATATAATATTAAAATTCACGAGCGGTTCGCGAACTATCAAATAAAGTAATTTGAGCTCGAGTTTGGTTCGAAAAAAGTCAAACGTCCTCGAGTTCGGCCCCAATTCGATAAACTCGAATACGAATAAAAAAATTTTCGAGTCAGCTCGAAATTTTCGCAAAACAGCTCAGTTAGTTGATACTCCTATTATTGACTGTGTTTGCTTCTTACTTGATACACCAAATAAGAACAACCAAAAGTTAGTTAGTGACATAGATACATTAATATCTTATTGTTGATAATATATAACACATGTACTCTTCACTTTCATATATTTAAGCTTGTGTATTTTCATATATATCAAAAAGTTATTGGAAAATTAAATTTTACAATAAAATTTTCCATTTTATCTTATTTAATTAATGCTTTAATAGAATAAAAAAATTGTCGGAATTAGTTGATATATTTAATGATGAATATTCGTAAAAGATAAGATAAAATAATCACGAATAAAAAAACTTGATTATATATTTGAGACGAATGAAAAAATAAACACTTAATCTTGTACAGACTATATGTAATAGCTGTTTTCCATACCATTTACATCGTTATGAATTTAGTAATCAAAAGAGTGGGTTGAGCACTCGTTTTCTCCATCTGTCCCACTATCATCCATGAAATGTACTGGAAATTATACCTTNATTTAACAAATGACAATATATTTTTTCAAAACTTCGTTAATAAAGATACATTAGTAATTTCGTGAGGTAGATGAAAACATTAAAAATTTTATGAGACGGTTTTACGGTTAATTTCGTGAGGTAGATGAAATCAAATATTTTTTATATTAAAAANTATTTTTTATATCAAAAATATTACTTTTATTGTAAATATAAATATTATTGACAAATAAAAAAATAATTAAAAATTATTCAGCGCAGTGTGAGTGAAACAAAATATCGATTTTAGTCATGTATATATAGACTTGTGATTTTTTTAGTTATATATGATTCGTTAGATCAATTATAACTATGTAATTATGTTTATGGTCAATTATAGTCATGATTTTCTAAAATCATATTATTAAATGACCAATATTAGTAAATACGTTGTTTAAAAAATTTCTGGAGATACACACGTGTGTTTGACAATTTAATTATAAATTTTAATAATTATATTAGTTTGACGAAAATGATTATAATTAATTTTAAAAAGACATACATAACAAAAAATATCACAAATAAATATATTAGGACTAAAATTGACATTTTATCATTCATATATTTTCCTCTCTAACTAATTCAACTTCAAAGTCCTATTTTCCGTCCTTCCTGATACGCACGTGGGTCCAAGGCATGTATGTGACCTACAACCGGCCAAACCCATTTCTGGCTCCATAAGCCCACTGAGAGATGGACTGCATATTTAGCCCAGTTTTAAGTTGCTAACTTTGGCCCAATTATTTGATTCTGGATCCAGTATCACTTGTCTTCTGGCCCAAGAGGACTAACCCAATAAGATGGTCCATATTTTAGAATAACAATCGGTGCATTCCCCGAACCTAATCTCAACAATATTAACTAAATTATAGGATAAAGAATAATTTTATATCTTTCGAAGTTTATTAATTAATTTAGAATTCACAGATTGACTTATAGAAATAACTTCCGAACTCAATTATTTATAAATAAAACAACAGCAAGTTACACTTTAAAAATTACTTTATTACAAATTGTCGATTATCTCAATATTATTTTTTAATCTATATATTTATCTTTGATTAGTTTATTTACTTTTACTATTTCAGTTTCGACTAATTAGTGAAAATTACAATTTTAGTCATGTTAGTTGGTCTGTTTTGGGGTTCTAATTTGTAACTTGTCAATCTTTGGTTTGCATCCAATAAAATCTATCAAATAGTGTTTATTTTGAACTGATACTCTCCTACATGGCAAATATAATAAGAAAAACAGAAATTATATACATTAATATTTATCTACGCAAAAATAAAGTGAAACTACAATCTTCCCCCCTATTTTGAAATATTGAGTTTCATTTTTTTTTCCTTTTTTGTTTATATTTATTTTGATGTCTGTAATATAAGTTTGTTCTCGCTATATGAGCTATGTAGTGTAGAAGAATATCACTATCAAATAAATAATATTCGAGGAGCCAGAAAAAGACTAAAAAAAAAAAACAGTTATTGGATTAAAATCAAACATTGACAAGTCATATGATTAAAACTCAAAACAGACTAACTTACATGATTAAAATTACGATATTCTCAAATATTTTATATTTTCTTCCAAAGAGATCTCATCTTAAAATTCTCAATTATCAATATATTAATTATTAAATTCGATGACTATTTGATATGTAAATGGAATTCGATAACTAGTGAATGGAAGAACATGATATTTTTTGCGATATTAATTGTCATGTTGATGCTTGAATAAGTGTGTGATCAAGTATATCATATATTATTTGATGTATATAATTCTTGAGCGATGTTGAAATAAATGATCATTACTTCATTAAATTCGTTAGTCGTTTTCATTTGCGATATGATTTTGAGAAAAAAGAATGCATTTTGTTGGTACTCACGGATGAGGTGATACATATCTATATGTACACACATATTTTTAATATGATGTCCACCCGCCGTGCCTATCATTGATATAACACTCACTTTTTGGATGTACGTACAATCGCATCAAATAGATGAGTGTTACCTCAATTATAAATTGACATACTAGAGCTTTGATAATTTCTATTTTTTTTAGATTAAATGCGATTAAAACTACATTCACTCTTTCTCTATTACTTTTATGTTTTATTATGCAATTTTATAAGCCACCGTTTTACTCAATCAAAGATTTTCATGATTTTTTCCCCTTTCTATACAATCTAACAAGTAACAATAATGACAATTATGGTTTAGGAAAATTTGTATTTTGGTCCTAAAGTTTAGTTGTTTATGTTGTCGAATTACAATTTTAATTTTATACCTTTATTAAGTTTTTGGTAGTTTTGGTTATTTATGATATGAAGTCGATATTGCAATGCAAAGAAGCCAACGTGGTGTTCACTTATGCAATTCTACATTGACATTCCTAGCTAAAAGCGATTAAAACTATTAGATACATAATTAAAACTCAATTTCAACAACATATATAGACGAAGAAAACTGCAAAAAAAATAAAAATAAAAATAAAAAACAAACATTCGGGACCAAAATTGTAATATGCTGCACACTTATCGTGTATATTGATGTGAGTACCGATGATATGACACTCAACTATTCGATGTATAATTTTTTTATGTTTAACTATATATACCAATTTATTTGATTCAATGTATCCAAAAATTATTTGTTTCACCAGACGAGATTCTAAATTTCTTAACCATTCAGAACTATCACGGGCATGAATTTTCCTAGTACCCACCCCTAGGGAAGCCGTCATTTTAGGTATTGTCGGGTTTAGGTTTTTGTCGGTTGGTCAAAAATATGTCAAGTAATTTCTGGGTACAATGTTGCAGGTACCGGTAATTTCATACTTTATTTTTCATTAGTAATTCCGTTTCCAAAATGAAATAATGAAGCCAAGGGCATCTTGTTCTTGTTTGTCTCCGAAAGTTTGAAAATTCACGCGATCAATAAAAAAGTTTAACCTGAATATTAATCGATACGGTCGAGTCGGGTATCCGATACCGGAATCCGAACGCCCACCTAAAAAAACCATTAACTACAACTATTTCACTTTTATTGAAATATGATTTTCTTTTCGTCTAACAACATTATATCTATTTAATTTTTAAATTGATTCAACTGAAGTGGTACATATTAAATTTTATTTGACAAATTTTTTTCTTGTATTTGAAAATACACACATCATGCAAAGATCAGTTACGCCGGTTAGTAATATAATCAGTCAAAGCAACCAATGGAGCAGTCTTCTCCGGATCAAATCCAGCAAGGTGTCCCTTGGCTTCCCCGTTCAATTTCTGAGCCAATTCCATCGATTTTTCAATCCCGATCAGCTTCGGATAAGTGCTTTTATCCAACACCAAATCCGTCCCCGCACTCTTCCCCAGTTCTTCCGAAGATTTTGTGACATCAAGAATGTCATCAACCACTTGAAATAGCAACCCGATGCACCTAGCAAACTTCCTCAGCCTTTCGATATCTTCATCGTTTGCACCTCCTAAAATGGCGCCTACAACTACTGAAGCCTCCAATAGAACTCCAGTTTTACGCATATGGATGTATTCCAAGTGTTCTAGTCCTATTTCCCCACCCATCCCCTCCGAATCCAGATCCGCAATCTGTCCCGCCGGTATTCCTCGGCATCCGGCACAGCGACCCAATTCCCTGACCACTCGAACAACTCTTTCTGCCGGGGCCCTTTTCGTAGTGGTGGCGACATGCTCGAATGCAAACGCCAGAAGCGCATCGCCGGCCAGAACGGCTACGGGTTCCCCGAATTTCTTGTTGTTGGTGGGCTTCCCTCGGCGCATATCGCTGTTGTCTATGCATGGCAAGTCGTCGTGTATCAACGACATGGTGTGGATCATCTCCGTGGCGCAGGCTGCTGGCATGGCCGTCGATTCATCCCCGCCTACAAGCTCGCACGCGGCGAGACAGAGCATTGGCCTGATCCTTTTGCCACCTGCAAGAAGCGAGTACCTGATGGATTCACGGATCTTCGATGGCTCTTCGAGTGATATCGACTGTTCCAACGCCTTGTTTACTTGACTCGCCTTCTCGAGCATGTAGGACTCGAAATCAAACCTCGTTTTGCTCGCCCTTTCGTCGTGGAGGGATGATATGGGAATGAAGGAAAAAGCTGAGGGATTTGGAGTAGGTTTTGGGAGAAATAAAGTGTTGGCAAGATTGTTCTTGAGTGAAAGACAAAAGCTAAAGCATGCGATTCTTGATTTCTTGCATTGAACATTAGCGTTGTTGCAAGGTTTTAAGTGTGCCCATGTTGTAGTAGGATTGACAAGACTCATTATCTTGCGCTAATTTTTTTGGATTTCACCACTATTGATCTGTGTTTTTGGCGATACGATACTATTATATAATTTTTGAGTACCCAAGTATTTGTATTAACAAATCATGTTTTTTCGGATAAAAACCGGTACAAAATATTGAAAATGTGGTATTAATATTTGGTATTCGAGTACCAAATATTTCAAATATACTAATAATATATGATTTTTTAGTATCCAAACATGTATAACAAGTATTGATATTAATGACCATGTCTTTTCTCGGATTAAAATCGGTGCAATACATTAAAAATGTGATATTAGTTATATAATATTTGATAATCGACTTTTTCAGCTCTAATACCAATATATGATATTTGAGTACCCAAATAAGTATAACAAATCTTACATTAATATAGTTGTTCCAATTTTATACTCAAAATATTATTTTTTGTATCAGATAAAACAGTTAGTACTCAAATATCATAATTAAAAACATTTTTGCAATTTTTTGTACTTACTTTCATCCTTGAAAAGATCTCTGGACTTAGAGAGTGCATAAACCTTTTTTATGAATCAGAGATTGCATAAACTTTTTTCTCTAACAGAAACTGAATATAAATTCACGTTTGAATTAGAGTTGCCAAACTAACAACCCTAAATTTTGACTTTAAAGTCATCTGTGCACACACACACACACACACACACACACACACACACACACACACACACACACACACACACACACATATATATATATATATATATAGTGAAAAATCAAATAAACTTTTGATCTTTATAAATATAGTTCCAAGTTAAAATGTTTGTATAGTTGACTTAATAATCTGCCTGATCATGCCTTTGAAAATGGAGTTTTTTTTTCTCTTCCAATAATATATATTTATATTGTTTTTTTATATAATCTTGTATATTATATTAATTTTAATATATATTTATTGTAGAAAAAACCGAAAAATTTTTTTGGAGTTATTAAAGAACAAGTTTAAATTAAAAATAAAAATAGAGATGGGATTAATTGTCAGTTTATGATCATTAACTGTATAGTAGCTACTACAAAATATTAATGCCGCTTTGCATTATTGCAAAAATTAATAAATATCATAAGGCATCCAAATTATATCTATTTAATTAGTTGTTTTGACTAATCTATTTTTTTTAAAAAAAAAAAGTAAATCACTTGTACTGTCAAAAAAAGAAAAATCAATCACTTGTGGTTTCAAAAATAAAAATAAATAAATCATTGTTATAAGCTCATAATTTTGAATTACTGGCGCATCAAATACAAATGTAGTATGTCTCTTGTGAAACGGTCTCACGAATCTTTATCTGTGAGACGGGTCAACCCTACCGATATTCACAATAAAAAGTAATACTCTTAGCATGAAAAGTAATACTTTTTCATGGATGACCCAAACAAGATATCTGTCTCACAAAATACGACCTGTGATATCGTCTCACACAAGTTTTTGCCATACAAATATACCAATTAAATACGAGTAACTACCTAATTTATACTTTCTAAAAATCACACGGTTAAAATTCCTAGTTGGAACATTTATCAATACATGCGTGGATAAATATCCAACTTGAGATACATTTTAAGAGATTGTCCGAACGAAGCATGAAATTTTTTCCCGAATGGATATCGAATAAAATACAATTCAAGAAATAAAAAAGTCCACAAAAAAAGTTCTTCAACATGACATAAATATTTACCATACCACCAAGAATCAAAATAAATCATTTTTAAAGTGAAGATTGAAAATAGAAATTAAGAAAATTCTGCTAGAATATAATTGATTTGCCAAATAGAAAGATTTCCAAAGTAGGCATATTCAATTGGTCTATTGATTAACTGGCTTTTAAGCTTAATTCTATTGGAGCTGCCCTCTTGGGTGGAATTTTCAATTTAGCCCCCAACAAACAATAGGGGAGGGATTTTCAATTTAGCCCCAACAAACACTAGCTAGGGGTGCATCTCGGGACATGATTTAAAATTTATGGTTTGCGATTATAATTTTAGTATTAACAAAAAAATAATAGATCAAATTTTAAATTCACATCTTACTTATTTACAATTTAGTATAAAAAGTAAAATGAATTTCAAATAACACTGTTTTTCGATTAATTTGAAATTCGTTATAATTACCATGAAACACTATACAAAAATGTTAAGATTGAGACTTGAATCTAACTCAATCTCAAAAGTTAGCTAAATGAATGATTGTGAATATCGGTAAGGTTGAACCGTCTCACATATAAAGATTCGTGAGACCGTATCACAAGAGACATACTCATTTAATTTTGATATATCAGTTTACATATTTCATTGGTTTTAGCTTTCAACTAATTATGTGTTCTTTCAAAGAGTTTGGTGTGTATGAAAAGTTCAATTGGTTCATTTGATAAATTCCTCGTAAAAACTTATCATATGATTGCTACAAAGTAAAGAAAGAGGCCATCAATGGTGAATCTCACCATTTTCTTGATAACTGAAAATAAAAAAACAAGACAAAACATCAAGTCCAGCCGAATCAAAAATCATAGCATCTCAGTTTCCTTGGAACTACCTAACCGAGCATTCTCCCTATCCTGCTTAAATGTCCAATACAAAGGAGTGTAAAACAAGCAGCACAAGGCAGTAGGAACCACCATCATCGAAATAAGCCCTCTCGACAAAGCATACGCCTCTCTAGGTGACCCAAGAAGCGGATCCACGGACTTAGCATCATAACCGTATATCTTCTCTGAAAGGATCCCCACAATGGGAGCGGCGAACGAGGAAAATGACAGCTCGAAAGCACGATCAAACGCATATATCATGGTACGGTGTTTGACAGGGACAACCTCAGCAAACATAGGACCGTTGGTGGCAGTTGCACACCAACTTACGGTTAGTCCCATCAAGAATAAGGTGACAGCAAATGTATAGTAGCTGGTTACACTTTGTGGGATGACACAGAGAAGATATATTGAGAATGGGATTCCCATAAATGAGCTGAATTGAGCACACATGACACGTCCAGCGAAAGGATATATTTGGGACATTTTGTCGGCTATTACACCTCCAAGAAACGAACCTAGAGCGCATCCAGCAGCGAAAAGGCCGACCAAAGCTGCTGCACTGTTGTGATCAAATCCTGAGAGAAAAAGTTTAGGGATACATGAGCTAGTCTTGCAGCAAGTTTCAGTTCATTTCATCCAGAATCTATGGTGCGAATTTCGCTGACATGGAACACAGAAAAATCTTACCGATTAATTCAAACCACAATGTGAAGAAAACGATGGCTGTCCAAGGGATGGAGCCAACAAGACCTTGTAAAACAATGAACCGAAAGGTTGGCACTTTCATCACAGCTTTCATGGCCGCCCATGAATCCAACCATACAGTTGCCGAACTTGTATTGAGTTTCTCTATTAAATTCTCCCTAAATCAAAGAAAAACCAAATTACAAATCATCTTTAAATCTTGAAATAAGAAAAAACAGATGGTTGACAAATCTTTACCTATCAGAAAACTTGATCGCATCATGACCGCCACTAGCTCTTCTTGGATCAACAACAAAACGAAAAACAAGATACCCAATGAAAGAACTTAAACTTGCCATCATAATAAAGGAGAATCTCCATCCGGGCATGCCCCAAAAATTGTAACCAGCCATAACCGTTGCAATAGCACCACCTCCTATACCTCCCACTGTTCCAACAAGATTCAAAAACCCAAATCCAGCACCTCTCACACCATCCGTATAGCTATCTGCAATAAACGACTGAAGTGCGGGTATAACAATTGCCAGTCCAACGCCATTTACTGCTCGCCAAAATGCAACTTGAATGAAATATTTGCTTACACCAACTGCTGCTGTAGATAATGCCCAACATAGAATTCCAATTGCAAGAACAGTTGGGCGATCATAATTCATAGCTAATACACCTGCAACAGGTGATGCTAATCCTTGCACAAAGTTTCGTATAAATGTAAGGTATCCAAGATCCGATGGCCCAGCTTCAAAGGCTTCACTGACTTCTTTGTAAACAGCAGGAAGGAGATTCTCATCAGCACGCTCCATTATAGCGGCCATATTGATGATAATTAAAGAAAGAGAAATCCCAAAAAAATTTCTTGCTCTGTAGTATGCAAAACACAACTAGTCAGATGAAATTTACCCCAAAAGTTCTTCAAAGGAACCAAAGAGAATCATGGAGTGAGAACTGTCCCGATCAGTGATACAATTTGGGTTGAATTCAAAGGTTAAGTATATTATACACATAACAGATAGGTTAGTTGACGAAGCCTCTTGATTGCGAGCGTTGCAAAATATTATATAAATTGTTACTGACATGTAAAAAATCAAGACAGAGGAATTGCATAGTTGGTTTGTTTTTGGAAACCACTAAATTAGTTAAAAGAGAGTCAAGTGTGTATCAACTTATTGAGCAGATTCAGTTTGAGGTTTTGATGAGAGACAACTTTGTTACATGCTACATTTCAAAGGCAGTACTGCAGCATATGTGAAATAATGGATCACCTTCAAGTATGGCCGCTAAAGAAATACGCTATTACCATTCAGATGCAAAAAGAAATAATAATCTTATGATAAGAAATTGGGAATCGAATTAGATCGCGAGGTTCAAGAAAACTCTATGTTTTTTGGCATATTCGGTGGTTCCATGATCTTGATTCCTCCATTACTAAAAGATTACTGAGACATCATCGAATGACACATGGATACAATGCAAAAGCAATGCTGATTCCCAATCGACAATGATAAGAAGGCACTTCTAATTTCCCAACAACAAGTAAAGTTGTACAAAATATAATGAGCAACAACACCAGCAAACCAATCCGCTATTCCCTTATCCAGTACTCCGGATTCATAAATCTGATAAAATGATTAATTAATCTCAAAATCTTTCCTCGAAATGTATGTAATCCCATACAATGAATCACAGAATCCGATTAGTGGTCAACCATATATTCAAACAAAATCACAATAATCTAGCCAAAAAAAGTCAATATTTCCGATTATTTCATGAAGTTACAATCTTTAAGAGACCAGAGCGACAAAACAGGCAAACCGAATCTAAATCACATCCCAACTGCACAACCAATCAAGAAACTAACACCCAATCAACGAATCATAAACAGGAAGCAGACAGCAGGGAATAACAGAAAGGATAACATGGGGAATCGAAAACTAACTTCATGGCTCCAAGATTGGTCGGAAACAGATTCTTGGATTGAAAATAAACAGCCCCGCGAACTCTTGATGCCCTCAGGCTAAGGCCCATAAACACTCAAAAGTCAACTGCTACAAATCTTGGGATTTATGGCGGGCGGCTGATCTCGATTGGCCAGCGGCCCTTGTCAAGATGCTGTGTGATGTGTTCGTGTAAAGCATTGACCAAACCATGTGAGAATTTTCGAGCTTTTTTAGTAACGTCTATTTGCATCATTCTTTTCATTTATTATTACCATTATTTCATAAACGTAATTCCAGGGTCACTTCGGAAATTTGATTTTTTTTACATTATATTTAATAAATATTTTTTGTATGCAAGAAATTAGTTAGCTTGGTTAATGCAGACTTCGATTATTTTTTCTCAAAATCGATTAAATCGAACTTATCGAGGGAAAAAAATAACTTTTTATAACGATGGAATTCGTTGTCGCTAATTTTCGATGATTATCACGTAAACTCACAAGTTCAGGAAATAATCTACAAACCATACTAATTAGATAAAAGGAAAAATCGTTTTTATATGTATCTCTGGTTGATTATTTAGTTGGCTTGTATCACTTTGATAAGTTATTGTTATTTGGAATTAAGTTTGATTGTTTTGAAATTTGTAAACTGTGAATTTAATTATTATGACTTTTTGGAGGAAAACGGATTATTAAAATTTATTTTCGCATACTTACCTCCTTTACCATATGTAATAATTATAATATTTTATAAAAGAGACGAATGCAAATTATCCGAAAACGCTATAATAATTCGATTCGTTAGAATAATTAAGTAAATTAGCTAGGTTCTTAAAATTTCAATTCGGTTTTGGTAAAAACTTGTATGAGACGGTCTCACGGGTCGTATTTTGTGAGACAGATCTCTTATTTGGGTCATCCATGAAAAAGTATTACTTTTTATTGTGAATATCGGTAGAGTTGACCCGTCTAACAGATAAATATTCGTGAGACCGTCTCACAAGAGACATACTTTCGGTTTTAAACTAATGTTTAGAACTAATTCTAATCTAGTATTCAAAACATGTTTATTACAACGTGACTAAAATCATGTGTGCAAAAGTTTTTGGTATTTTCAACGAGAAAAAATATATCTTACATTGTTGTATTATATGAAGGAAATATAATTTAGAATGTATATTTCTTTTATGATATGTAATTATTTTGAAATTATTTTATTGGATTAAAATAAATAATAAAATTATTTCTGAACATCATAGTTAATTAAATTTAAAATAATTATTATTTGTAAATTCGAAAATACTAAAAAACATATTTTTATAAAAAAAAAATTGAACTTCTTTAAAAAAATGTTTTTGTATATTTTCATAGAATAAAAACATTCTCTATTTGATTTTGCTTTTCCTGCGGGGGCTTCAAGAGTTTCGCGAAGAAAAATGTTTTTAGAACATTATCGTCCAAATATGTCAGTTTTTGCCCTTTCCATATTGTTTTGGCTAGGGTATAACATAAAAATGTATATAAAAAATTAGGATATTAAGAAAAATTAATACAAATATGATATTGAAAATTTCGGTACATACGGATTATATCAAAATGTTGCGGTGTATCGAGATTTCGGTATATACTATTTTATACCAAAAACACCTTATATTTTTTAAAATATTAAATTTATTATTTAAAAATATTATTTTTTATTTATATATATTATTTTGATATATACCGAAAATTTTCAAATTCAATACTATCATCTTACCAAAAAATTCCGATAAATTTAATATTTTTCGAAACGGTTCTCACCCCTACTTTTGGCTTATGGGAGAAAACTATGTTGATTTGTGGATACTTATTATTGGAGAGTTAAGGATAATTTTATTTAAAATTCTTTTTGGATAAAATTATACATGAATTTTGAGACCTACCATAAAATTTTTAGAAAGATAAATAAAATAATAATTTTGTTAAAATTCAGAATGATATAATGATCAATACAACAGAATTGATAAAGAAATTATTATTTTTATTATCTTTTACTATTATATAACAAGAGGATCTCTTATTAACTTCTTTGGTCTAATCTGTCACATCTAGGGATGACAATGGATAGGGTATGGGTCGTATTTCATACATCCATCCCCATACTCATTTATTAAATTCATCCCCATACCCATCCACATACCCATTTATTAAATTCATCCCCATACCCATCCCCATACCCATCGGGTATTGAATTTCATCCACATCCCCATACCCATCGGATTATCGGATACCCATACCCTACCCAAATACCCAATGATCATATACAATTGAATTTTTTCAAATTTAAATTGTTTCAATGAAGTTATGAATATTTAAAAAATTATTTAAATGAACAATAAGAAAAATTATTTAAATGAACAATAATTTTCAAATTTATGATTATATGTATTGAAAACTCCGAAAATCAGTGGATTGATTGACGAATCTTTAATATAAATAAATATAATTACTATATCAAACCCGCCTCCATACCCGAACCCGCCTCCATACTCCGAAAATCAGTGGATTGATTGACGAATCTTTAATATAAATAAATAAATATATTAATTTAAACGGGTATTCGGGTCGGGTGTGGGTCGGATTATATCAAACCCGCCTCCATACCCGAACCCGAAAAGCCTCATACCCGATTACCCAATTATTTAGTCGGGTCTAAAAATCCCTCCATATCCTCTTCTATTCGGGTCGGGTATCGGATACTCCAATGGGTTCGGAGGAAATTGCCATCCTTAGTCACATCAATATAGTTATACATAAATATCCTCAAACATCACTGTGAGAGCCATATATTCCAAGGACAAAATGGTAATAAAAAAACCGTTAATTTTATACACCTGCTATTACAAAAATGTTTTTCTCCCACTAAAATCCATCAACTCCCATTTTCTACATTTTGTTTTTATGTTTTTTAGTCTTCTTCATTTGTACTGATTTTGAAAATATTGGAATAAAGCTAGAAAATTCTTATTCCAAATTATTTTGTCCAATTTATGCGTAAAATCTTTAGTTACATGCGTATAGCTAGCGTGTGCCACTATTATTAGGTAACATTTCAACCCGCCAAATTCAGGCCAGCACGATAAGCGGGTTTGGTTGGCAATTTCGCAATCTGTTATACTGTTTTGACAATATTATTTGTTAAAATATTTAAAAAATTGTTTGATATTTATTTTTTTTATTATCTTCCGGGTTTGGTTGGCAATTTCGCAATCTTTTATACTGTTTTGAAAATATTATTTGTTAAAATATTTAAAAAATTGTTTGATATTTATTTTTTTTTTATCTTTGGTTTATAATTTGAATTAGTTGTAATGTTATTCGAATTCCTAAATCTTAAGGTTCTAAAATTTAAAGTTATTTTTCTCTAAAAAAAATTTAAAGTTATTTTGGTTTGAAGTGGAATTTGATAATTTTAGAATTGACTAAAAAAAAAAAAACTCGTTGGTTTGTATCTTTGGGTCAAATTGGTCCTCTATTCTTTGGAGGCCTTTTTCCTCGTGTAACATATTTTAATCATCTCAGCCATTTGATTTTCATTGAAACAAAACAAAATCCTCCCTTACTGATGTACCTAAAAAATAATCCAGAAGCTCACAAAAACTTAGAAGCCCATAAACAAAATCCCAACCCCAGAAGAGTTGCAGTTGGCCCAGGAAAAGCACACGCGACGAGTCAAAGCCACTACCCAACATGGAAGATCGTGGAATATAGTCTAAACTAACATGCAGAATGTGACAAAAATGAAGTAAAAGAATCAGAAGAGTGATCTATAAATCAACACAAAATCTACAGAAAAACTCTGCAGAATTCTCTCAATTTTATGTCTATTTATTTCAATTTCCAGCCGTCAAGAGTTTTTTGAATTTTTTACATATTCCTTCAACTTTATTGTAAAAATATCGTTCATGTTAAATTTGATGTTGTTAATGGATTTTCTCTACGATTTCATTATATTCTTCAGTTTATATTTTTCGTTTTGAACACATATCGAAGGAATTAAAGCTAACGATCGAATCGCGACACACAACGTTTGATAAAGAAGTCAGATTATTTCACAACTTTGACACGATCACGTACCTGACACGCCCCGCAAATTTCGTGAAAAACACTCACATAAATTATAAATCTAGATTTGCTACCTTTTTTGTGTAAAAAAATTCAACGTAAATTTACTCGATCATTTTATCCTAATCAAAGTGTTATTCATATTGATTACTTTTTCTTGACATCATGGAACGAGTTAGCCTATCATCCATCGGGAATAATTCTTCTCGTATCTCAACACTGATAGATCATTTATTTCATCACATTTTAAGGGAAAATTGATATCATGTGTTAATACCAAATGGCTAAAATTTTAATATGTCATGGGTGAAGAAACTCATTGAAAAATCCTCGTGAAACTGATGTGTAGATTCTTAAGGTCGAATGCTTCTGTTTACATGTTCTTTATTGACATTACTTGTTTTAAATATACAATGTCTGAAACTTTAATTTTTCTATAATTTTTCTCCCTTAAATCATGGGATATTTCTTAAAAAGTACAGAAATGGCTGTCCAATAAAACGCAAGTAAAGTGTTCTTCAAATGAGCTTTCAAGAAATAATTAATGGGATTTAATATACATTAATAATGCAATAAAAACAATAAATTAAATTGTGTTTGGCAATTACGAGGTAAGTTGGAAGATGGGAAACAAGAACTTGAGTTGTCGGGATAGACTTGACATCCATTTATTAAATCGAGCTTTTGCTTAACAAGGAGAAAGAACCAAATGAATCCACGTATCAAACAACTCATCATCCAAAGCATAAGGAATCCTTCAATTAAAATAATCCCCGAAAAAAGAATTTAGGGCAATAATAAATTCGTTTTCTAGATCTTGAGAATCTCTTTTACGAATAAAGATTTTTTAAATAACTTTAATTTTACAAGGGAAAATTTATCTTTTACTGGTATTTCATGGCCCGGAAACTTAACCATGGAAATCCACAAACTTGTGCTTTGTCATGTGGTCATGAGTTCGATTTTCACGGCCAAGTCGATGTAGCAAAAAAAATATTTAATCAGCCGTACCACTCTATGAGCTCGTAAACGGATTCAAGTAATTGTAGACCATACTCCAACAAGCTCGTAAACGGGTCCGAGTATCCAGTAAACAACAAATGTTGCGGTAATGTCAGAGACGTCGGGGGTTGTCTAGCATAAACAATCCAACGCTAAAGTTTAAAAAAAATTCAAAGATATTTTTTGAAGTTAGAGAACTTAGGTGTAGGGCTCTCTTTAACATAATATATCATTTCTTGCTACACGTTCTCCTATCAGAGAAGTCATTTTTGGAGGCCTGACTCATGTCGAGCTTTAGGCCAATAAACCTCTTAGGAATACGTTTATTTGCTAATATGTTGGTCGGTCATAATTTAATAAAGATTTTATAATAAACAGAAGTGATCAACGAAGACTCAAATAGCTGATATGCAACTAAAAATTAGAACCTTATTCTTAACATTATTGAGAAAGTAAGATTTAAGACGGTAGAATTCAATCTCAATTCCCATCTCAACTACCCTTCGTGTATTAAGGTAGTTACTACTAAAATAAAATGGGTGTACCCATAATGAAGTTCCGATCTCTAAATGGATCAGCTACTCGATCTCGATCTCGATCTCGATCAAATGGCTTTGGATCTATCTTTACATCTGGAATATCTCTAATAGGATATGGAACTCCATATCGATACAGACGGTAACAAATTTACCTCGAGTTCGAGTCCAATATGCCTTAAATGAAATAATTAAAGTTAGATAATTAAGTAGAAAAAATGACTTTATTTATATACTTTTTAAGAGTGTCTAGCGGATTTGAGCTTTTGTAAGCAATTTAGACTTTAACAACGAGCTTATAAACAATTAAATTAGACCATTACCAATCAAATTTAAACAACAAAAATAAACAAGCCCATTTTAATTGGCAACACGAGTGAATGGACAACATGGTCATGAATATATGAAGTCTTTGGCACCTTTGGTTTCATTTTTACTTTAACTCGAAATTTAAGTATCATATCCAACTAACTAAAAAGTGTAATTTAGGAATAGATTAATGTATAGATTATTTTGACCATACGGATCAATGTGCGGCCACAATAATATTCCTATCATTCTATCTCCTTAAAAGATGAGAAGATTTTAAGTCATATTAAACTAATTTTAAATTAGTTCATTTAATGACTTGAGTTTGTTCTTATCCTTTCTGACCACTTTTACTTCATTTAAGATTCTAAAAATCGATTTAAAAAAAATTTCTAAATACATTGAAGCAAAATTAAAAAAAAAAAAAACTAAATACACAATTAATTATTATTACTTATTATTTTAATAAAAAAATTTAAATCTATGTCTCAAAGAAAAGACAAAAACTTGTGTGAGACGCTCTCACGGGTCGTATTTTGTGAGACGGATCTCTTATTTGGGTCATCCATGAAAAAGTATTATTTTTTATGCTAAGAGTATTACGTTTTATTGTGAATATTGGTAGGGTTGACTCGTGTCACAGATAAAGATTTATGAGACCGTCTCACAATAGACCTACTCCAAAGAAAATTGTAATTCTAGTAGTTAAATTGATATGTTTTGAGTTTTAGTCATTTAACTTGTAAAAGTTTAATTTTCATCCAATAACTTGATTTTTTTTAAAACCTGAAATCACTAAATTCTCCGGATATTATTTAGTAGATATTGATACTCTTCTACGTAGCTCATGTGATAAGAATAAAATTTATATCACATATATTAAATGTACATAAACAAAAATAATAAGAAACGACAAACTTTTTTGCTTTCTATTTTGAAGTATTGAGTTAGTTTTGCTTTATTTTTATTTTTATTTTTTATGAGATGAATTTTAATTTGAGTAAATATGAGCTTAATTCTCGTACATTTGTCACATAGGAGAAAATCAGTGACAAATAAATCACATTCGATGAATTTAATGATTTCTAACGAAAACAAAACAAAACAAACAAAATCTAAATTACCATATAAAAACCAGACTTTTGACAAATCAGTTAACTAATAATAAAACTTAAAATTTTTTAAAACATCTTATATCCTTGTTGATTAAGCTATCTAATAAACAATTTCACCTTATTATTTTGGAGAAGTTGTTGAAAAATCCACAATCAAAACATTTCTTTGGGTTCACTCGTTACCCACAAAATTGTGGTACTATGTCATACAAATTGTGGTACACTTCATGTGGAAATATGGTACTAAAAAAATACCAAGGGACTGAACACAAAAAAAAAACGACGGCCGGAGACTGAAGGCCAATTTCCCGTATTATTTTTTTGTAAGGCCTTGATTCCCGCTGCCACCGCCAGCCTAGTTAAATGTCGTGATCCTATTGCGGAATTACTGCTCAAATAATAATAATAATACTTAGAAAGAAAAAACTTTTGCAAAATATTATAAATCAAATACCAAAAAGTAAAACTAAAATATATATTTTTGATAATTCGGATTTAACTGTCTCTTTACTAGTCAAAATTACAACCATTTTATTGGACAAAATTACAATCAACAAAATCTGAACTCTGAATTTCGTAATCAATTTATTACCATAATTGAAAAAAACATTATCCAATGCCTAAACGATGGAATTTATCTAAGAAATACTGGAGGTCGTGGTGTACCAACTAGTTTCGTTTTGATACCTTGTTTTCACCCAAGTATTGTCTGGACAAGCGTGTTAAAAACGTTTTTAGCTTTTTACAAATGAAAAAACTAAAAATTTGTCTTTGAACAAGATTTTCGTAGTTGAAGAATAATTGAGATGTGTTTTTTGATGTTTTTAAAATCTTTGATAATACCAAAATTTTATCTCGAGTTCAGTCTGAAGAGCTGGATCTTTAAATATTCGCGGCTGGGTGGATCGGGTCGGAACTCTTAGTTTTGCCCAGATAGAAATAAGTTTAGGGGCGTTGGAGAGTTTTTCGACGTGATCCATATGATACTTAGGTCAGTTCGTAGAGCAAACTTAAGATAGAGAGATATATATTAATGTTAAGTGAACAAGAGGAAGTGAAAGCAAAATCGTGACTAATAATTGGTATTTATAGATGTAGAAGATGTTAATTACTTTGTTGGAGTAGGATTCTTACCGGGATAGAATCCCACCTGAGATAGGTGATCTCAGGCAGTAGGATTATTTAACCATAGCGGCTATGACTCTTGCCTTATCTCGAATAGATTTGATCGAATCTCGTATTTATCGAGACTTCTTATCTATTAACGAGAATGTCTTCACATTCCCTAACTACATCAGGACTTGGATTTCCCGGCCCTTTGGTGGGCTCGGATTTCCCGGTCCTTTGGTGGGCTCGGACTTCTAAATGTATGGTTGGGTTCGAAATCTGAGCCCTTAGATCGACAATGAGGTCTGGACCTTAAAAGGATATGTCTAATTTTGAAATTAGCTTCGATCTTTCCAAATGTGACGATTTTATGGAGTATCACTTTTTTAATGTAAAAACTTTTTTATTGAATAACTCTCCAAATTCATATTTATTCTTAAAATAAATTTTAAAAAATTTTATAAAAATTTCGTGAACGTAGCTTTTTATAAAAGATTTTATAAATATTTGTCCGAACGGAGTCTCAAACATTCCTACAATTTTATCATCAAATTCCTTCAAGATTGACGAAATGCCTTCGTTTGTTACATGGATCCCCGACCAACGAAAAGGCTTATTGAGTTCAACCTATCGTTAAGACATTACCTCAAGTATATATCCAATAATTACATTTATTTTTACAAGTGAGGTTCGTGATTTTTTTTAATCACACATGTAATAATGAATATGGATTGATCTTATCAATTCTGCATCATATCATTAAATCAGAAAGAAATGAAATTAGAATTTTCGAATTAAAAAATGTTATATATAATATTTAAAATTCGTTGTTTTTTTTAAATTTTTAATTAATGTTTTTTTTTCCTATTTTAGTGCTCAAGTTGTCATTATATATAGTCGATAGATTCACGTGTATTAACTAAAAAAAAAAATCCATTACCACTAGCCATGATTAACGATTATGGATAAAAGATTAAGAAAGCGTGCGTTCGAAAATGAACTAAAAGCGTTATAGTTGCTTCTTTGATTTTGCTTGCTAATTTTTATTTTCCCTAAATAAAGTACTTTAACTTTTGGAGTGTATGAGGACAAGAAGTAACCATCATTAACCTCTTAAAATATAGTAAACAACATCCATAATTCATTAATTGTCATTAATTACAACCTTAATCATCTACGAACCATTAATCATATCCTCACCAAAACGCAAATTTGGTAAAGTAAATAATGCTAGCATAACCACATGAATCCTCATCGTAATGTAAATATAATATCATATGAATAATACATGAAATTAAAAATCACAAGAAAAACCACTTTTTTTTTATATGAAATTTATTTGTAGTTCAACCACCCTTTTTTTCTTGACGGAAACCCGCAATCGTTATCAATCGGATGCACACATGATAGAGATCGACCCTTTTTTTCTTTGAGACGATAGCATGGAAAGAAGTATTATTGGTTTCCATGTTTAGTTTGGGAGACCCCTTAAGTAAAATTACCTAACTTTAAAGCTTTACTTATCCAAGAAAGTCTATCTAAATTGTTTATCGGTGGGAAAATTGTTTCATTTGTAGCAACAAGATACACTAATTCATTTTTCATACGTTCTTCCGACGCCTTTTCAATTTACAAAATTAACTATATTTATCGCATTCACACTCCGCATTCACATGATCAGAAATTCAATGCGTAATTTCAGAAGTCAATGTGTATTCTTGAATAATCTCATTTTTCAATTATTCAACCATTTCATTTTGCCAAGTTCAATGTTAGCCAGATTAGTCAACATTTAGAGTAGGTCTCTTGTGAGACGGTCTCATGAATCTTTATCTGTGAGACAGGTAAACCCTACCGATATTCACAATAAAAAGTAATACTCTTAGCATAAAAAGTAATACTTTTTCATGGATGACCTAAATTAGAGATCCGTCTCACAAAATACGACCCGTGAGATCGTCTCACAAAATACGACTCGTGAGACCGTCTCACACAAGTTTTTGCCCAATATTTATATGTTTCGATGCAAAAACAAGACGTTTGTAATAAGTAGTTCTGATGGTTGGTTAATTGATCATATTTTATTTATGAAATGGCTTGGATTGATATTAGTCTGAATTTTCTGTCTAATCGAACTATAAATTCTTTATATATTAAACGTAAATTATTGTGTATACGATGTGGGCATGTACTGATGTACATAATACGATACTCGATCAAATTAGATATAACCAGAAAAAAATTATAGATTCAAGTTCGTTAGATTATTTTAAATCATTTACAAGTATATGTCGTTTTAAAGTATAATTTTTTTAAAGAAACAATATATTTTCTAAATATATAAATGAATCTCCTTTAATTTTCTTTGTCCTCTTTAATCATCACATGGAAACTTCTTGATTGGAGCATCAATGAGCTTTCATCTTTGTGATGCTAATTATAAATTTATTTATTACCTTATTCCCAGGCATGATGATTGGTTGATATAGTCAAGGGTACATGAATATAACATATTATATTGTGATAATTAAAGTGATATAATAGCTGCATGTCACTTGTGTAATTCAATTTATTTATAATTTTAAAAATAGTTCTTCTGTCACTACGTATCTTAATAAGTATAACTAGATAATGTGTTCTTGTAATAACTATCACGCATATGTTATCATGCTATGAAAATGATTAATTCGTATCACTATAGGAGTCCAATAGTCCCTTATGAACTATTTCAAGCATTATTTTTCAATTCATGTGGGACATTTGTATATCAATTTTCTCTCTTTCAAATGTTACATTCTCGTTGTGATCAAGATCATTAATCCACTAGCCCCGAGAGTTTAAAGATTATTTTCTTGCATGTACCACTTCGTTTTGTTGGTTCAATAATCAAAATATGACGTTCTCACGTACTTCATATAACGCAGTTTCCCTGAATGACACTTATCTCTCGGTATTTTTATTGACAACCACACTTCAAATCATTAAGCTTGTACCTGAGAGAACAATTACCAAATAGCTAAGTTCATGTTATTGAATCAATTTTATTTATCTGATATGAATAGTTATGTTTGTGGGTTGTCTTTTAAGATAAACTCAAAATTAAAGTGATTGGTTAAAATTTTAATTATTGGGCTTTAATGTATCTAATAGATTATGATACTTTAATATGTAGAGACATAAGTAATGAGTTAAAACAGAAATATCAGAAAATAATGATAAAAACATTATCTATAAATGAGTTATAAACCCCAGATCGCGGGTCATCACGTTTCGTATTATCTCCCTCATTGAGAAAATAGTTCAGAACAGAAAACTAAAAGATTCTCGCAAAGAAAAATCAAGTATAAGTGAAATCGAATTAGGTACTATTTGTATCAATTTAGATACCACATTGTTAATTCACAAATCTCGTCATCAAAGTCCACTCAATATTAACTTCAAACTATATATTTTGACATCCTCGAATAATCGAATTTGAGTATTTAAAGAGTAAAATAAAATCAAGAATTTGTGAACCCGAATTATGTATTATTTTTATTAATTTATGTATCACATTTTTACTTTACGAATGTCATCATCAATGCCACTCAATATTAACATCAAACTATATTTTGACATCCCCAATAATTGGATATGAGTATTTAGGGAGTAAAATCAAATATTTGTAGACTCAAATTAGATACCCTTTGTACCAATTTAGGTATCATATTCTAATTCACAAATGACACAATCAAAAATCACTTAATATTACTTGAAACTATATTTTTCGACATCCCAAAATAATCAAAATTGAGTATTAAAATAGTAAAATTAAGTATATGTGAGATCGAATTAGGTATTGTTTGTACCAATTAAGGTATCACGTTTTTAATTCACAAATCTCATCATCAAACGTAACTTCAAATTATATATTTTGAAATCATCAAATAATCAAATTTGAGTATTTAAATAGTAAAATCAAGTGTTTATGGAGTCAAATTATGTCTTATTTGTATTAATTTAGGTATTACATTTTACTTCACGAATGTCATCATTAATGTCACACAATATTAACTTCAAACTATATTTTGACATCATCAAATGTTTGGATATGAGTATTTAGGAAGTAAAATAAAATATATGAAGACTCGAATTAGATACTCTTTGTACCAATTTAGGTATTATATTTTAACTTCACAAATAACACCATCAAAAGTCACTTAATATTACTTGAAAAATAAGTATTTTCTCACATCTTTGAAATATTCAAATACTCTTATTTCATGATGAGTATTATCAAGTATTGATTTGCAAAAAACATTTACATAGATAGTGAATCTTAAATCAAAGACGTATTTAGGTTTTTTTTTTTTTAAATTTCGAGAATGATTAATCCAACTTGCTCTGATCTAAAATACCGACACTGTGGCTACGTCAATCCAATAAGAACATACGTACTATGATCACACGACAAAAAATCAAAGGCATCCATTTGTTGTCATTATTATACCCTTCCAGAAGTCTGGTTCATACAATGAATTACACTTCGGATGACACAAGAAACCAATCAACGCACATTCCATTCCCACCCCATCAAATCAATCATCTTTTCAACGAAATAATTCTTCCATCTTTTCCTCATTCATCATTCGAGCCTAAACTATCTTAAATTTACAATTTCAACTGAATTTTTTGACAATGGGTAATTTTAATTATACAATTTATCAAAATTTAGTTTTAATTCGTTAACTTTCATTTTTTTAGATTTTAGTCATTTCTTCTCTCGAAATCATTAAATTTATTAAATATTTTTTATTTTGATCATTTTTTACGTGACTCATGTAACAAAAATAAAATTATATTACTCACATTGAAATCAATTTAAGCAAAATAAAGGAAGAATAAGACAAAATGTCACACAATATTTTCGTATGAGAGGAAAAAAACATGTCGTTTTAATGTGTATGGTGTAGGGTTTATTTTTGCCAAGTAGGAGAGTTCGATATAATATTCGATAGATTTATAGTTTCATATGGAAAACAATTTAAGAAAAAAATAAAGTAATTCTTAAAATACGTACTTTAATGTGTATCAATTAACGTTAATTCTATATTATTCTATTAAGGTTGAGACACTTAGAGTAACTGACTTTGATGTTATGGTCTGTTTTAGTAATTATATATATTTAAAACATGTTAAAATTTTAATGTAAGTTATATGTAGTTCAGCGGATGAAGTCATTGTTTCTTTAAGTTTAGGTTATAGGTTCAATTCTTAATCATTTTTTTATTATTTTATTTTTCAATTTATTTTTTAATTTATATATCAAAATTACAGTGTAGTCCCTCACTATTTCGTATAATTATATTTTGATCCTTATTTAAATATAAATCAAATGAATTATAAAAAAATATTATACAAGCACGCAACGCGTGCGTCACTTCACTAGTTGTAAATGAATTATCCCATTAACACCACGCGTCACTTCACTAGTTGTAAATGAATTATCCCATTAACACCAATTAGATCCATATCCAAGCTTCCCCCTTTATAAATTAAGTCAGTCATCCACTCACTCATTTTCCAAGTCTTCCCAGATTCCTACAGCGCACACACAAGAAATCAAACGAGACACGAAAAGGTGATCGATGGACACTGAGTCTGAGTATGATACTCAAATGCTACTCGACATTTCTCAGTTCTATTCATCTGAAACTTACAGCCAAATCCTACCAGAAGAACAAGGTCAGGAACATGCTTTTTTGCTCAAGTCAATTTCTTGATAAAGATTGTTGTGTATATAGATCGGTATATGCATAAACGTTTTCTGTTGTTACATGTGTGTAGGGAAGGAAAATAAGGTAAAGGCGCGGCGGAGGTGCAAGAAGAGCAAGAATGTCTACCGAGAAAATGGTGGGGTGATGTTGAGGAAGACGAAGCTGAAGGAAGAGCAAGTGGATATACTGGAGAAGAATTTCGGGAGTGAACATAAGTTGGAGTCGGAGAGGAAGGATAGACTGGCGGCGGAGCTGGGGCTGCAGCCACGTCAGGTGGCGGTGTGGTTTCAGAACCGCCGGGCTAAGTGGAAGAGCCAGAGGCTGGAGGAGGAATACTCCAAGCTTAAGTCCCAACATGACTCCGCCGTAGTAGAAAAATGCTGCCTTGAAACTGAGGTATTTTTTCTCAAAAAACAAAGAAATTTCTTTCGTTCTTGAAATTTAATATCGGCACCAAATTGCGGTAAACAAAAAATTAAAAATAAATTATATCATATACTTAAATTGTCTTTATCCATATTACGTAAAACCCAGAAAAAGAAATAGCATTTCTTCGTTTGTTTGCACTCTCAATTATTAAAAATTCATGGCCAAAAGTTCAACAATGCTATTAAATTTCGATGGGGTCAATCAATCATTATAGGATGCATCTAAAAAAAATCAGCGACACAAAAAATTGCACATTTCACAAATATATTCAATTCGATTTTTAAGTTCGAGTATATCGTGCATAGATTAATTATAATGTTTCCATAAAGTTTAAACACGAGTACATATATTCATGTTATCGACACATTTTCGTAACGTTCGGACGAATTATTCGATTTATGTGCAGCTTCTAAAGCTGAAAGAACAACTAAACGACGCAGAGAAAGAGATACAGAGGTTATCAACCAATAGTCCAACTTCATCCTTCTCAATGGAAGCCATGGATCCATCTTATCTTGGGGAATTCGGAACACGAGGATTAGAAAGCGTGTTTTACTTGCCAACCAACGATTTTATTCCTGGCATGCAATGGGATAAATTTTACTATGTCTAATTTAATTATTTAGATAATTAGAATGGGACTTTCCTTTTATGTAAAATAGTCAAACAAATAGTGTATGTATATTTTCTTCATGCTTTTTCATGTAAATTAATAATTAGTGTTATGTAAGATTGTAAATTATTAAATATAATTAATGGAACTTACTTTGTTTCTAGTATATTTTGTCGTGATTCTTGTATTTAATTAGAAAACTCTTACTAATTTTGGGTACTGCGTGAATAAACAATATATAATAA
Organism: Primulina huaijiensis; assembly: GCF_012295235.1. Lineage (NCBI taxonomy): Eukaryota > Viridiplantae > Streptophyta > Magnoliopsida > Lamiales > Gesneriaceae > Primulina > Primulina huaijiensis. The sequence continues at coordinate 17,692,399 of NC_133315.1, forward strand.
GGATTGGCATGCGTATAATTTGTCAATAATCTTTCAAATTTCAGTAGGTATATTGTGAGACGTCTCACGAATTTCGATATTCACAATAAAAAGTAATACTCTGCATAAAAAGTAATATTTTTCATGGATGATCCAAATAAGAGATCCGTCTCACAAAATTGATCCGTGAGACTGTCTCACACAAGTTTTTCCCTTCAAATTTAGCCGAAAAATTAGAATTATACTAATTATGTTCAGATTCCAATAAATTACAATTTAATTAGTAGAACAAAGTTTAAAATATGTAATTTTTGAAAAATATTGAAGTTTGAATTCCTTTGTGCATTCGCCGCCGTAACTTTAAAACACGTCCTAGTTGAAAAGAAGTAGCCAAAATTGTCAATCGTTGCCTAACTTGGGTGCCCAACAATTGGAATCTCAGTTTGTCTCACTCTCAAAGTAACAATAAAAATTTGTGTAATTTCGTAGTCAATACGTTTATCAAAGTCTTGGAGAACTTAATGCAAGACAAAGTTTTACCATTACGAAAAGTATGTTTGGACAAATATTTTATAAAAAAACACTCGTTAGTGTTGAAAAAACTTTTTAAAATGTGTACGGACAATATTTTGGAAACGGGATTTTGGAAATATTTTTAAAAATGTGTTTTCTTGAAACAACTTTTAATAAAAAAAAAATTTAAACATTTTATAGTACTTGTCCGACCAGAGCCAAAATGTTGAGGACGGAACTTTTAATGTAAGACTGGATTTTGCCACTACGAAATGAACTTGAATTCTTGGATTCCATCCATGATCCAACACATAGACCTGCTACAGAATGTAAGAATAGGAAAAAATATAGAGAACATGAGATCCATCTTTGTTAATTGAGCAAATAAATTCTACCCCATGTCACAAATTACACACAAAGGGCCTACTGCAAATCATCCAAAGCAGCATTAATGAAAAAAAAATGAAGGAACAAGTGGACAGACCTTTCAGGCTTCTTGGTGTGTTAAAGTTTTTTTAATGTCATCATGACATTAATCACAATACTAGATTGTGTTGAATGAGGTTTTTTGGCACCTTGATGAAGAATAGTATTGTTTACTTTTAATGTGGGGGCCAGAAGACTTGGGTGCATCACAAGATCCTAAGGAATTTTAGAACTAAAATATGAGTTACTGCAGCTATTTGTTGTTATCCATAATTTTACAAGGCAAAGGTGCATGACAGTAATTTTATCGATTGGGAACTTTTCTGCATTACTATCCACCTTTCCTTTATCAATTGATGGGTTCAATTTCAGTGCCGGAATGCGAGAAACGTAAACTCAAAAAAAGCAAACTGTCTTTAAAGTAATACAGCTACACAAGGGGCAAATAAAGCTCACCAAGAACAAGTGACAAACTAAAATTTTAACAAAACACAGAGATCACCATGTTGTCCTTGTCGGTGACCAATGACGGCCAGTTTAAATGTGTTATGCTACACTATCTAGGATAAAATCACCACCAATTTACGGGCCATTTAAATGGCAAAGGAAAGGCAGTACCATCTTATATTATACAGCAGCTTGTGAGTAAGATAAGCTTTTAAGCACTGAACTTGCAAATTGCAAGTAGTCCATGCACCTATCTATTCATAGGCGACCCTCAAAATAAACAGTGTAGAAGAACCCATGGAAGCAAATGCTGCAACATGATAAAATACTAACTATCTGGGAAAGAAAAGCCACGCTCCCTGATAAAGTTTCTCAATTCCGGTTGTGGAAAACTGCATTCCTTTGATTTTTTCGAACTTAAATCTGGCCGTCGCCATGACTCAACACAGGTAGGATTGCCTTTTGGATCAGTCACAGGAGAAGTAGATTGATTGTCTTTTGAATCAGTCACAGGAAATTCTGCGTTCTTTTTGCCTCTCACCCAATCCTGAAGCATTTCCTCTATTTTTTGCTCTGGCAAAAACTGTTTTGCCTTCATTTCTTGATAGTAATTGTATGCCTCCTCTAGTTTCCCATTCAAAAAAAGACCATGTATCAGCACAATGTATGAGCTTCGATCAGGACCAAGTCCATTCTTGCTCATCTCGCTCCACAGTTTAAAGACATTCTCAAGTTGTTTCCAGCGGCAAAACTTCCTGATCAGCATTATATATGTGTCATGGCTCGGATGGCATCCAGTTATATACATCTTCTGCAAGAGCTCAAACACTTGTTCCCCCGTCCTTAAAATTCGAAAGAAAGCATGGTAAGTGCGGATAGTAGGGAAATAACGCCTTTCAACCATCTCATCAAACACGAGTTTAGCTTCATCAAATAGCTTGGATTTACAAAGAGGCATAATAAGCGAGTTATAAGTGACTGAATCAGGAGTAAAACCCTTCTCATCCATCGTTTTCATAAGATTTCGAGCTTCTTTCTGAAGCCCACCTCTGGCCAGAGCAAGAATCACGGCATTATAAACTTTCTTATCCGGTTCAATGCCCAAAGCTTTCATCTCGTCAAACAATCGCAGCACCTTATTCAACTTACCAACTTTTGAATAACAAGACATAATACTAGAATAGGAATAAACATCATGCCTGATCCCTCTCTTCTCCATCTCCCGCCAAATTCGGTTTCCCTCACGCGAGTCACCAATCACACCAAACCATCCATTAAGAATAATGTTAAAACTTTTGGTGTTAAGAGGGAACACAGTTTGGTTGCAGAAAAGTAAATGTTCAGCATCTTTCACATTCTTGTACCGACAGAGAGCGGAGAGCAGGGCTTGGAATTCCACCAATCCGATTTCAAACTTATATCTCTTGTGTGCATAAAAAGCGCCAATCGCCTTTGCCACGTCGTGCACAGCCGCATATTTCCAGATCATTATCAATATTGTACGTGGAGTCAAAAGAGATGCAGCTCGCATATCATTGATCAAACTCCAAGCTGTATCGAACTTTCTGAACTTACCCAAGATAGCTATCATCGAGTGGAATTCCCGCAAAGAATGATCGTACTCTGGCTGTCTGCCGGCCCACAGAAAGAAGGTGAATGCTTTTTCCCAATCATTCCGTGTTCGCGAAATGACATCAGAAACTAACTGATGCGTCACCTTCACTCCACATCGGTCGAGTTTACTACACTTTTCTTGAGCAGGGGATGTCGATAAAATGTCCAAAATAGTTTTTGCATCGCAAGAAGGACCTTGATCTACAGTATATTTGCAATCTAACAACTCACACTCGGTACAATTCTCGAATCCAGGGTCAACATCACTCTGGTCATCTCTCGTGGATAAAAAAGATCTGAAAATGAAGGGTTTAGCAGCATAAGTTGCATTCAATGGGTTAGCGCAAAGGTAGTGGTCGCAAACTCGGATACTGGTACTGATACAAGGCTGTCGGAAAAGAAAACGAGGAGGGCTTTCCACATTCCCCATCGTGTGATTGAAATCGACGTTCTTTCGAAGCGCGAGAATGATGGTAGATACACCCGTGAGCTTTCTTCTCATCTTTTACGCACTTCCTGAGACGAAATCCAACGGCGTAGCATGCGAGGAGAATGTGTTTGAGAAAATGACTGAATAAATATGCTATTTTTGGTCAAATTTGATTCTTAAGCTCCAACGGAATCGACGATCAAGATCACCTCAAGAAAATTTCGCCAAAAACATTCTTCTAGGCTTGTATTTATCTTATACTAAAATAACTTTATTAGTAAAATGACAATAAATTATAAAGACATACTATTTCATATCAAATTAATAATTGATATATATAATAAAATATCAAATTTATTTATTTAAACACAAAAACCTTCTTTGCGATAGTCTCGCAAGTCATTTAGTGAGATGAATATCCAACTAATCAATTTATGAAAAATATTATATTTTATGTTAAAATATTATTTTTCATTTCAAATATGAATAGAGTTGATATGTCTCATGAAAATAGATAGTCTCAACTTTGGCTTATAACACAATCAAAATATTATTCAACCTTTTTTCATGGTTTTTTTCAAATGTCAGGTCCCTAAATAATAAAATATATCGCTACGGGGAGGAACATATTTACTTGTCGAGATAGCAAATCTCCCTCGATTATTCATAATCGTATATGACACTTTCATAGCATACAGTTCGAGCAAAAACACCAAAATAATAATAAAAAATACAAATGGACTTTTTGTCAAACAAGAAAATTAATCATAATTAAGATCTCCACAACAGCACCTTTCTAGTTATATCAAATCCTTTTTTCGGTTTATTGAATTACGTTCAACACTCTTATTTAATTATGCACTTCTCATTAACCAAATAACGACTCAAACAAAGAATTAAATAAAAAATTTATTTTAATTATTTACATATAATTTTGTAACAAACATATATAT
>NC_133315.1:17697083-17710480 GCF_012295235.1 Primulina huaijiensis
TGGTTAATTTTAATAATTATAATATTATTTTTATTTTAATATAAACCAAATTAATTATAAAAAATAATTAAAAATTAAATAATTTTTGTTAAAAAAAAAATTTATTGTACTCACGGAGGCACTAGTTTGCATATATAAATCCCATAAATGCATGCATGCATGCAGCGGCAGCACTCTTCGTGTCGCATTTTCACTCCATGCAAATGCAACGTACTCTTCACTCCTATCTTCTTCCACCACACACCACTATAAAATTTTCAAATATTGAGTCCTATCGAGCACGTTTCTCGGCTTGAAAAACCGGAAATGGCGATGGAAAAAGATTCCGTTCCCAGCATCCTACCTGTACTGCTCTTTCTGTGTTGTATGAATATTATTCTGCCTATATTTTCAGGTGTCAGTGCTACTGTGGTGCGCGCAGAATCTTGGGAAGGAGGAGAAGAAATCGGAGATGTTTGGGCTTCGGGGATTTTGGTTAAAAGGGAAGATAGGACATCTCTTTTTTCGAGTGAATATGGAGAGATCTCAGCCGTTCGAATGGGCCACGAAGACATCGGTGCCACGTCGTATCTTGTTCATTTCTTCACTCTGGAGCCCAATTCTCTGTTTCTTCCCGTTTTTCTGCACGACCATATGGTATTCTATGTCCAAACAGGTACTCTGTGTTGCTCTCTAGATGACCATTTATGGGTGCTTAAGCTACGATGTTTGTTATGGTCAAATATTGCATAAACATCACGTGTTAATTAAATATTAACAGGGGGTGGAAAGTTGAGCTGGGCAGAGGAAAATGATTTGAAGGACATCGATTTGAGGCCTGGAGATGTCTTCAGATTGCAGGCTGGAACTGTTTTCTTCATACAGAGCAACTTGGAAACCGAACCAGAGAGAGACAAACTCAGGATTCGTGCCATTTTTGCTGATTCAAACGATGAACCGCTAGTATATTTTGCTTCGGATTTTAAGTTTTTATTCAACTCTCGTTACTCGTAATCAGTGGCCTTAAATATTATCTTCTTTTTTCTTTCTTTTTTAAATTCTATTTATGATTTTCGTAGGAATCAAAAACTGGGCCTTACTCCAGCATCCGAGACATGGTTCTGGGCTTTGATAAAAAAGTTTTGCAGGCAGCATTTAATGTTGTAATTTCTTTCTATCCACTTTGTTATTTTCCTTCATCGAGTTTATGTTATGGGATTCAAACTCGCGCATCATAATGGTTTTTTAAGGTTTCTGAAGAACTGATGGATGAACTGTTGAATGGAGCAAATCCACCTGCCATTGTACACGGGTTTCCGAAAACTAAGAAAAAGACATTGGAGATGGAAGTTCAGTTCATCAGTGGCCTTGTGAGAAGCAGAGGGAATAATATTATCCAAGTTAACAAGAAGAAGAGGGAGAAGACGAAACTATTCAACTTTCTCGAGGAGAAGAAAGATTTCGAGAATGATAATGGGTGGAGCACTACCGTAACGGGGAAAAAGTTCTCTGTACTAAAGGATAGTGACTTTGGTTTGTTCATGGTGAACTTGACCGGAGTAAGTTACTACAACCAGATGATTTTAATCGTAATGGCTTGGTATTGTAGCTAATTTCGACTCTTTTATCAAATAATTTTTGTGAAGGGATCGATGATGGGGCCGCATTGGAACCCGATGGCAAATGAGATTGGGATAGTGTGGCAAGGGCGGGGAATTGTGCGGATTGTGTGTTCGAGTACAGCAATAGAAACAGGGTGTGAAAGCGTGCGGTTTAAGGTTGAGGAAGGGGATGTCTTTGCAGTTCCAAGGTTGCATCCGATGGCTCAGATGGCTTTCGAGAATGATACATTTGTTTTTGCAGGATTTATACTTCAGCAAAGAGGAACCATCCTCAATTTTTTGCAGGACAGGCATCTGTTCTCAAAACCTTGGACAGCGAGGTTGTGTCTATGTCCTTCAATGTCCCGAAGGCAACAATGGATCAGCTTTTGGCTCTGCAAAAAGGGGCTGTGATATTAGGTTGTACATCGTGTGCGGAGGAGGAGTTGAGGGTGATGGAGGAAGAGATGGAGAAGGCGCGAGAGGAAGCTAGACAAAGGGAAGAGGAGGAGGCACGAAAGAGGGAGGAGGAGAAAGCTCGGAGGGAGGAAGAAGAGAGGAAAAGGCGGGAAGAGGAAGCAAGAAAGAGGGAAGAAGAGGAAGCTAAGAGGGAGGAAGAGGAGAGGAAAAGGCACGAGGAAGAAGAATAAAGACAAAGGGAAGAGGAAGAAAGGAAGAAAAAAGAGGAGGAAGCAGAGAGAAAGAGGGAGGAGGAGGAGGAAAGGAGACAAAGTGAAGAGGAGGCACGAAGGAAAGAAAACGAAGAAGCTAAGAGGGAGGAACAAGAGCGTAAAAGGCGAGAAGAGGAGGCAGAGGAACGGAGACGTAGGGAAGAGGAAGCAAGAAGGAAAGAAGAGGAAGAAGCTGAAAGGGAGGAAGCAGAGAGAAAAAGGCAAGAAGAACCGAGAGAAAGAGAAGAAGAGGAAAGGAGACAAGGGGAAGAGGATGAAGCAAGAGCAACAGAAGAGGAGGAAGCAAAGAGGGAGGAAGAGGAAGCTCCAGAGGAAGAAGAGCGGAGGAGAAAAGAAGAAGAGGCAAAGGGAATAGAGGAGGAAGCTGGCTGGGAGGAAGAACGAGAAGAAAGAAGGGAAAAGGAGAGAGCGAGGAAAGAAGCTGAGAAAAGAGAGGAAGAAAAGGCAAGACAAGAAGAGGAAGCTAGGGCGAAGGAGCATCTAAAGAGTGAGGAAGAATGGGCAGAGCCGAAGAGGAAAGACGATGGGAGGAGGTGGAAGCAGAAAGTCGTAGAGGAGGAGGTGACAGGGAACAAGCTGGTAAGTTTCGGCTGGAATGGTAAATAAGATAGGAAGTAAATTGGATTTCATGAATGTTTCTTCGGATCAATAAGAGATTGTTGGAAAATTTTGATGCTTAATGAACGAAAATTAAACAAATTAAACAATGTGTTTGATTGGAAAAATTCGAAAAGAAAAACGAAGCTTAATGAACGAATATTAAGTTCGGTGGTTCTGAATTAAACTTGAAACGAGTTCATCAAATGTTGAAAGAACTTCAAACGAGTAGTCGGAACATGTAAAGAACGAAAAACGAAAAAAAAAAAACTCGCGTGAACAGTAGCAGGGCAGGTGCGCGCTGCTGCCAGTGGCAGGCGCGCACGCGGAGAGGCGCGCATGTGCGCGCGCCTGCCGAGCGCTCTCGGCAAGCGCGGCCGAGCGTGGGCGGGCGCGCGTGAGCGCGCACACAGGCGCGCCCCTTCGGCTGTTTTTCGTGTCCCTTCGAATTTTCTGACATTTTTTCATTTCCTTGGCATTGTTTGATGATTGTGATCAGTTACAACGGCCAAGGGACATCCCTATGAATAAAATATCATGTCTCTTCATTTGAAAAACATTAAATATTTGATTTATTGAAAATCAAAAACACTTTTGAACATACAAATCATTTGCATATCTCCTTCTTCCTTTCTTCAACAAGAGAGAGTTCCTTCATTTCCTTGTGATAGAACTTGAATATTTGAGTGCTCATTATTCAAGTGTTGTAGTTGTATCTTGGGAGAAGATTGCCACAAACTCTAGCACATTGTGAGGACAAATTCTTTTTAAGGAGAAAGTGTTCAACACTTGCCTCTACAAGCCATTATTTTTTTTTCTTCTTGCTTCTCCTCTCATATTTGAATACCCCACACAACAATCTTAAGAAGAATTTCGGATTTTTATTCATTTGCAAGAAGAATATCAATGACATCATCATCTACAACACAACATGCAACTGTTGCACCAGGAGAGAAACCAGAAAAGATTTCTGGTGCGGATTTCAAAAGATGGCAACAAAAGATGCTCTTCTATCTCACAACCTTGAGTTTGTCAAGGTTCTTGAAGGAGGATCCTCCCACTGTTGCTGAAAACGAGACTGATACTAACATGAGGGCCGCTTTGGATACATGGAACCAAAGTGATTTCCTGTGCAAGAACTACATCCTCAATGGACTTGACAATGCATTGTAAAATGTGTATTGTCAAGTCAAGACCGCCAAAGAACTTTGGGATATGCTTGACAAGAAATACAGGGCGGAGGATGCGGGTTTGAAGAAGTTCATTGTTGGGAGATTTTTGGACTTCAAGATGGTGGACTCAAAATCTGTGATGAGTCGAGTGCAAGAACTACAACTTCTCTTGCACGAGATCCATGCGGAAGAAATGAGTCTAAGCGAGTCCTTCCAAGTTGCTGCCATGATCGAGAAACTCCCTCAACTGTGGAAAGATTTCAAGAATTATTTGAAGCACAAAAGAAAGGAGATGGGATTGGAGGATTTCATTGTGAGATTGAGGATAGAAGAGGACAACAAGAGCACCGAGGCCAAGGCAAGTAAGATGGCAGCAAAGGTGAATATTGTTGAAGCGAGTTTCAAGGGGAAGAAGAGAAAGTTTGAGAAGCAATCACAACAAGGCCAACAACCACCAAACAAGAAGAAGTTCAAAGGCACTTGTTATAACTGCGGAAAACCGAATCACTTGGCTAAGGATTGTAGGAAGCCAAAGAAGAGAAATCCTCAAGCCAACGTAGTTCAAGAAAGGTCGGTACCATTTGATTTTTCTGAACTTGAGTTATCTGCAGTTATTTTAGAAGCAAATTTGGTGGAAAACCCAAACGAGTGGTCAGTTGATACTGGAGCAACTCGACACATATGCTCCAACAAGGGGTTGTTCTCCACATACGCTCCATCTACCGGGAGAAAACTATACATGGGGAACTCCGCTACATCGGAGGTGGTGGGCACTGGAAATGTGGTACTGCAGATGACATCGGGTTTGGAAGTAACCCTTGTTGATGCACTTCATGTACCAGACATAAGAAAGAACCTCGTGTCGAGGTCTCTGTTGGTCAAACATGGGTTTAGACTAGTATTTGAGTCTAACAAGGTTGTATTGACCAAGAATGGTCATTTTATTGGAAAAAGATATCTCGATGAGAACCTTTTCAAATTGAATGTAATGGATATACGCCAAAATGTTGTTGAAAGTAATAAAGACAAAAGTTCTATTTACTTGCTTGAGTGTTCTCATTTATGGCATGTTCGTTTAGGACACGTAAATTTTAATATCTTACAACGTTTAATGAAACTGAAATTATTGCCTAAACACAACGTCGATTCAACACACAAATGCGAAATATGTGTTGAAGCAAAAATGACCAAAGCGCCTTACCACTCGATTGAAAGATGTACAACTCCTCTAGAACTAATACACACTGATCTTGGTGATTTAAAGTTTGTACAAACTAGAGAAGGGAAAAGATACTACGTGACATTCATTGACGATCATACAAGGTACTGTTACGTATATCTTTTGAGGTCGAAAGATGAAGCTCTTGAAGCATTCAAATGTTATAAGACCGGAATCAACTAGGCAAACAAATAAAGAGGGTTCGAAGCGATAGAGGAGGCGAATACGGAGCACCGTTTGATGAATTCTACACATCTGTGGGCATAATTCATGACACGACTGCTCTTTATTCACCACAATCGAATGACATTGCTGAAAGAAAGAATCGAACTCTGAAAGATATGAGGAATGCTATGTTAATAAGTTCAGGACTACCCCAAAACTTGTGGGGGGAAGCAATATTATCGGCTAATCACATCCTGAACAAGATACCCCACAAGAAAAATGACAAGTCACCTTATGAATTGTGGAAAGGTCACAAACCTTCCTACAAGTACCTTAAAGTGTGGGGGTGTCTAGCTAAGGTTGAAATACCCAAACCTAAACAAGAGCGAATTGGAACAAAGACGGTCGACTGCATATTCATCGGGTATGCACATAATAGTAGTGCCTATAGGGTTATAGTGCACAAATCTGAAAATGCAGAAATGAATACGGGCATGACAATTGAGTCAAGAAATGCAGTATTTTTTGAAAATATATTTCCTTGTAAAGAAAGGAAAGAAAATGGTTCTAGCAAGCGAAAACTTGAGACGGAGCATGCAGATCAAATACCTACACATGATCCAACTCTAAATGAAAATGTTATACCATTGGAAGGCTCTTCAAAGGAGCAAGGGCCAAGAAGAAGCAAAAGGGCTAGAATCTCAAAGTCCTTTGGTCCAGACTTCCATACTTTTATGTTGGAGAATGAACCAAAAGACATACAAGATGCTCTGGCTAGCCCTGAAGCTCCCTATTGGAAAGAAGCCATCAACTCTGAAATGGATTCCATATTGCAAAACCATACTTGGGAACTAGTGGATCTTCCACCAGGTACAAAGCCATTGGGATGCAAATGGATATTGAAAAAGAAAATGAGAGTTGATGGAAGTATTGAAAAATACAAAGACAGGTTTGTGGCCAAAGGCTATAGACAAAGAGAAGGTCATGATTTCTTCGACACGTATTCACCAGTTTCAAGAATAACATCCATTCGTGTGCTCATTGCTATTGCAGCTTTGCATAACCTTGAGATACATCAAATGGATGTCAAAACGGCATTCTTAAATGGTGAACTTGAAGAAGAAATATATATGGAGCAACCTGAAGGCTTCATTGTTAAAGGACAATAAAGAAAGGTCTGTCGTTTAATTAAGTCACTATACGGACTTAAACAAGCGCCCAAGCAGTGGCACGAAAAATTTGACAAGGTAGTATTGTCAAATGGATTTAAGATTAATGAGTGTGACAAATGTGTTTACATTAAAGGCACTCGAGAATCTTATGTAATAATATGTTTATATGTGGATGACATGCTAATAATGGGGAATAGCCAAGAGTTGATTAAGGGTACAAAGAAAATGTTGACAAAACATTTTGATATGAAAGATATGGGTATCGCTGATGTAATTCTAGGCATTAAAATCTTTAGAACTCCAGAGGCAATAGTCCTATCTCAGTCTCATTATGTAGAAACAGTATTGAAGAAGTTTAACGCTTATGACTCTACCCCAGTAAAAACGCCTTTAGACATGAATGTTCATTTGGCGAAGAATCGTGGAGAACCAGTTTCTCAATTGGAATACTCCAGAATGATTGGAAGCCTTATGTACATCACTAACTGTACTAGACCTGACATCGCTTGTGCGGTTAACAAGTTAAGTCGATTTACAAGTAATCCTAGTGATGCGCAGGCATTGACAAGGGTGCTTAGATATTTAAAGCACACCTTAGAATATGGACTAAATTACACAATGTATCCTGCAGTACTTGAAGGATACTGTGATGCAAATTGGATTTCTGACACCAAGGACTCCAAATCCACCAGCGGCTATGTATTTAGCATTGGTGGATGAGCAGTCTCTTGGAGGTCATCGAAACAAACTTGCATTGCTAGATCTACCATGGAATCGGAGTTCATAGCGTTAGATAAAGCTGCAGAAGAAGCTGAATGGCTTCGCAACTTTCTCGAGGACATTCCATGTTGGACAAGTCCAGTGCCAGCAATCTTGATACATTGCGACAGTCAGTCAGCAATTGCAAGGGCACAAAACAGTATGTACAATGGCAAGTCTCGACACATTCGTCGAAGACATAATACTTTGCGACCGTTGATCTCTAATGAAGTTATATCAATTGATTATATTAAATCAAAAGATAACTTAGCGGATCCGCTTACAAAGCATTACATAGAGATCAAATGTACTGTCTGTCAAGAGGAATGGGTTTAAAACCTACCAAATAAAGTTTTCATATTGGCAACCCAACCTTGTTGATTGGAGATCCCAAGATCTTGGTTCAATAGGAAAACTAAATTATGAGAACTTGAGGAATCACTCCTCATTCCTATGACGATGAGTGAAGTTGCCTACAAAGGTAGTGAGGTTAAGTATTGTACTTTTAATGATTCCGTAGCTTGCAAAAGCGGGGTAAGTAGGATACCCTTTTACAAGGAGATCACCTATGTACGTGTGAGGACGGGCCGCCTCGATGAAACACGTATGAAGTCAAGATGTGTTCTATGGCCAAAACGGACACAACCGATAAAACAAAATGGAAATGGAAGAAAGGTTATCATGTGGGTACAGTTGTCTGTGTTTACATGAACCGCCAAGAAGTTCAAGACATCACGTTCACTTCGGAGCCTAGTAAATCTGATTGTATTCCACTAGGGAAGGTTCAAAGCCAAAAGCCACCTCTCTTGATGTGATAATTTTTCGTATATACTCTCTCTTATGCATCACGAGTATTCATGCATTAATTTCATTCATGTGGGGGATTGTTGGAAAATTTTGATGCTTAATGAATGAAAATTAAGCAAATAAATCAATGTGTTTGATTGAAAAAATTCGAAAAGAAAAACGAAGCTTAATGAACGAATATGAAGTTCGGTGGTTCTGAATTAAACTCGAAACGAATTCATCAAATGTTAAAAGAACTTCAAACGAGTAGTCGGAACATGTAAGGAACGAAAAACGAAAAAAAAAAAAATTTAACGTGAACAGTAGCAGGCGCGCAGGTGCGCGCTGCTGCCAATGGCAGGCACGCGCACATGCGCGCTCTCGGCAGCGCGCGGGCGCTCACACAGGCGCGCCCCTTCGGCTGTTTTTCGTGTCCCTTCGAATTTTCTAACATTTTTTCATTTCCTTGGCATTGTTTGATGATTGTGATCAGTTACAATGGCAAGGCACATCCCTATGAGTGAAAGATCATGTCTCTTCATTTGAAAAACATTAAATATTTGATTTATTGAAAATCAAAAACACTTTTGAACATACACATCATTTGCATATCTCCTTCTTCCTTTCTTCAACAAGAGAGAGTTCCTTCATTTCCTTGTGATAGAACTTGAATATTTGAGTGCTCATTATTCAAGTGTTGTAGTTGTATTTTGGAAGAAGATTGTCACAAACTCTAGCACATTGTGAGGGCAAATTCTTCTTAAAGAGAAAGTGTTCAACACTTGCCTCTACAAGTCATTATTTTTGTTTTCTTCTTGTTTCTCCTCTCATATTTGAATACCCCACACAACATAGATATGATCTCTCACCCTGTCCTTGCATGTAAACTCGATTGTGTAGTGGGGGGTCTGAACATTTTTTCTTTTGGTTTAGAAGTCTCTCTATGCCAAAGTGTTCTGCAAAAACTTCTCAAGTTTTAGTATCCTGGCACAGAGATTTACCACCAAAAAATGAAAAATTGCACAAGATTTCTTCAGGAAATGCTCAATGCTTTCAATCCCAGGTAGAATGCTGCAAGAAGCCCAGCTATTATGTGCATCAGAGAGCTGATTGGGCACTTGAATAATGGTATGGATGGTCTGATTTCAAAATTGTCTTGGGACGAGGCCGAAATGATAGAAAAAGATATTGATATTCACTGCCTCTTTATTGCAAAATTACAATCAACATTCAAAATATATCAAGTTGTAAATAGAAGTCTACAATAAAATGTATGATTAATTAAAATAAAAAACAGCAAATGGCATCAAATGTCTACCAAAACTTTTCCCGTTTTGTCTCGGTTAAAGATCATAAAAAAAGACCATATTTATCATAACCTAAAATACTCTTGAATTCTTCATACTCTTTACTCTAAACACAGCAATTTTATATATAACAAATCTGAATCCACACTCCTTATGATAATTCGAGTTTATAGTTTATATGGACTATTCTTGACATTAATGTGCCCAATGCATGAATTTAAATAATGGGCTAGAAAACAAAAACATAACTACAGTCCAATTGTACCTGCATTGGCGTGACAAAATCACCAGATGACAAATGTAGCCTCAAGATCTTATCCTGACTATAAATGACTAGGATTCTTGATTTCCCCACCAATATCAAATCATGAGCTTCCTGATATGGCGTTGCGGCCATGTTCTCCACCAAGTGGTGGTGGTGTTGCTGCCACATTATCAAGGCTGTCATTGATTGAAGTCATTAAAGCCGTTAGCCCTCCATTCGAACCGCCATTGGCAGCCATTCCCAAACCAAGAAGGTCAAGGGTAATGTGCTTAGGACCAAAAAAAGATGGAGTTCCAAACATCAATTCCTTCAAACCAGACACTCCATCGCATGCCAGTCCAAGTGCAAGGCCTTCAGCTAAAGACGTGCCATCAGGCTTGATTTGTGGTCCACTCTGGTGGACGTTAGTTGATGAGGATGAGGACACAATCCCTAGCCCTCTAAGCAACGATGTGTTTGATGAAGAGGCACCTATCAGAGCAGCCTTCTGTAGCAATGCTGTAGCAGACATACAAGGCTGTAGGGCTGGAGCATACTGCCTAAGTTCTTGCCCAGGTGATACAAAAATTGATGATCCTTGATTCATTGAGAGGCAAAGAGATATGGGTTCAGAAGATGAAGATGGTGCAAGTTTAGGTATGTGATCTGGACAGGTTACGGCTCGAAATAAGCTGGTAAATCCAGTAATTTGAGATTGTAAACTTCGTGAAGAAGCAAGTAGGCTGGCAAAGACGTTACTGCTAGAACTTCCATTACTACAGGAACCAATACTACTGCTACAACTTTCTATTGAGTTTGCCAGGGCAGGAGACTCCTCTAGAGCCTGTGTGGTAGTATGGTCGGGGATGTTTCTTTCCTTCAATTCTGTGAATAAACAATATCGATAAGAAAATAAAATAATTGTGAAGAGAAATCAAAAGGCAAGAAAAGATAATCTTTTTCAATCGACTTAACAAGTGTAAAGAGTATAGAAAATACTCCATTTAGCTCAGCAAAAAGATTGCTCAGATGAATAATAATTTATAATTCTAATGTATCGATTGTTATCTCCTTTTAATTTCAAGTTCTTCAAATCACAAATCAGTTAGACTCTTAAAGCTGGCATTTATATGCACATGAGACTAACACCGATAATAGGAAAAAAAACAGCAACTAAACTCCAAAATGAAAGACAGATAAACAAAGAAAACCAAGTGTTTTATGTTGCACATCGAACAAAACCCAAAACTCAAACTTCCAAATCCAAGTTCTAGCCAAAATACCTTGATATAGGACAGGAGAAACATGAGTACCCACAGTAGTTGAAGTAGGAACTGCAGATGCTGGATCTTGTGGCGTTGATACTGCTGTGGCAGGACCAATTTCCGATTTGGCATCCTCGTCATCAACAGGAGACTCAGCTTCTGCATGTGGTTTTGCACTTTCCCTTGCTAATGCATCACAAAAGGCCCTGTGTGTAATGAAACTATCCCTCCTGCACAATGAATCTTAAAATTCAAACCAAGAAAGAATATCCTAATTCACTCCATAACATGAAAAAAGGGAGATCGAAATTGAGTAACAAATACGCCACTTAAACCTTGAAAACAAAGTTCCACAATCACATATATACTCTCTAGTTCCACAAATCTTCGAATGTGCCTTCATATCCGATTGCACGGCATACTTCTTCGAGCATCTATCACATTTCCATGCCTTCTCCCCATGTTTTCTGAAGAAATGCTTCTTGATCCCAGTCAAATCGCCAAGCGCTCGCGAAGGATTGTGATGAACACAGCTCGGTTCAGGACAAACATAGACTTTTCTCTTCGCATCTTTAGTTGGTCTTTGTTTAAGCTTCCAGGACAAATTATGACCCCTCCTGTGCAGCTGCAAATTCTGGTCCCTTTGAAACCCTTTGTTGCATATTTCACAAACAAATCTGTTTGTTGCCAACAAAGTCTTCGGGGATAAAGCAATCACTTCTGAATCAGGATCTAGTAATTGCACAAACACATGGCGCGCACCAAAAGATTAAACCCACTATCAATATTGCATCATTTCAACTATTTGATCATCTATTCAACTATTTGATCAATGAAAAACCATCATAAAAATAAATGCACGATTTTCAAGTATTAGACTTTTACCTGGCATTCCCGGAAGATTTCGCTTCTTCTTGGAAGTTAACTTTGGAGGGCATGTCAGATTACCCGAACAAGAATCCCCTGCAGCCGTTGGATCATTCATTGTTGAGCACTTGTCAAATTCAAAGCGGAGTGAAATGATGGGAATATCGTGATTAATTATCTGGGTTGCTAGAGAAGTAAATCAATCGGGGATTTTACGTATGAAACTAGACTTAATATCTGTGAAAAAAAATCTAACATTGTATCATGCTAGTAAATTTCGGGAAATTATTCATCTACTGGTCAATCCTGCATAAATAGAAGCCAACAACCAGTTTACAAAGACCAGAACATATTAAATGAATAAATTAATTAATGGCTTAAAAATCAGCTGAATGACACAATCAATCACTGATAAATCGATCGCCAGTGAGTTTGGGAAGAAGATGGGAGGTAAATAACTGGAATTTTATAAATTCGCTGCAACGAATTGTTGACAAAAGTATAAAATCTGGGAAGTATGCTGCGAGTTTGGACAAAAATTAAAGAGGATTCAAACATGATGCTGACGTCGAGCTATGGCGTTCAAGTGTTGCATTTGTGGGAAAATCCCCATTAGCTCGGATTCCGACACATCGGCCCGAAGACGTAACTGCGGAGATTCGCCTCCATAGGTGATACCCACGACGTGCCGACGGAGATAGTCTTCCGACTGACCGTGAGGGCGAAGAAATGTAGAGAGAAATAGAGAGGGAAAATGAGGAAAAAGGAGTCACGGAAAAGTTTATTAAAAAAAGGGAGTGAATGTTGTTTAAAATTTGTTGAAGAATTAATTTTTTCATTAGTGTATTTTAATTTTATATATAATAAAATTTATAATTTAATTAAATAAAAAAATTTACTCGACTAAAATTTTCTATCTTTCCCGACTCAGTCCTAGATCTTTCACAAAAAATCATTTTCTTCTCAACCTTCCATCCTCTCATTTTTTGGTTAACAATTAACCACGAGTCTACAAGTTATTCTTCTGCAACAAATCCAATAAAAAAAACCACGTATTGTTAATAAATTTATTTTAAGATATGAAATTTATTGGGTCTCGTCAACGAGCTTCACCCTAGATCGTGAAGCACGACTTTCACGACCCACGTCTTCACGACCCTGGGTCGTGAACTGCTTCACGACCCAGGGGTCGTGTGCTTCACGACCCAACTTTGGGTCGCTTTGGGTCGTGAAGCACAAAGTGCTTCACCAACCAAGTTTGGGCACGACCCAAACTTTGGGTCAGGGTTGTGGGCTTCACGACCCACCCGGGGTCTTGACGTGGGTCGTGACGTGAAGATTTCACGACCCGTCACGATCCATTAATTTTAAATTTTTATAATTAATAAAAAAATTTTGAATGCAAGTTAACTTTATGATCAAGATACGTTGAAATCTGTAAGAAGATTGTATCATTTTTAAATGAGAAAAAAAATAAAATATTTGGTAATTTAATTTTATGTGCTAAGGATTATAACAAATTCAATCAAAACTGGGTCGAAGGTTATAACTCGTCACAAAACTGGGTCGAGA
>NC_133315.1:17711127-17762578 GCF_012295235.1 Primulina huaijiensis
TTAGAAGAGTGAGTCGAGCACTCTTCATTTTTTTTATTTAAAAAAAATATTTAAAAAAAAATAGAAGTAGAAGAGTGCTCGACCCACTCTTCATTTTTTTTTATTATTTTTCAAAAAATTTATTTTTTTTAAAAAAAATAGAATAAGAAGAGTGGGTCGAGATCTTATCGACCCACTCTTCCATTTTTTTTTTATTTTTTCATTTTTTTTAAAAAATTTTATTTTTAAAAAATAAAAAAATAGAAGTAGAAGAGTTGCCCACTCTTCATTTTTTATTTTAAAAATAAATAAAAAAAATTAGAAGAATGTGTTCTTATCTCTTAAAAAAAAAAAAAATCAAAAGAGTGGGTCGAGGTCTTCACGACCCAACACCTCGACCCACTGGGTCGAGCGTTTGAAGAGTGGGTCGAGCTCAACCCGAACAAAGAGCTCGACCCAGGTGAAATTTAACTAACTAATTAATGAACTAATTAATTATCTTATCTAACTAACATATTCAACTCCCTTTTCTCGATTTAAAAAAGTCAAAATCCCTTTTATTTAATTAAATTTTAAATGGATCGTATATTTTTTTTTGATCCGAAATAGAGAACTTGGGTTGATGATAATGGGAATGTTCGAAACCCGAAAGTCTTGTGAGTTGGTCAATCCCGCATAAAAATAAAAATAAAAAACACTTTCTCATATTTAACGTCAAAAACCGCTTCTGCTTTTTTTTTTTTAAAATACAAAATGCTTATAAAGTTGAATTTATTTAAGTGTTTTTTCAAGTTACAATTTCTGTATCCAAACTCGTGTTTAACTTTTAAAAACGATTTTATAAAATAATTATTATTATTATTATTATAAAATGGTTTTGATGTTTGGATACAGAGGAAGTTGGTGAAAAATCTCCAATCAAAATATTTCTTTGGGTTCACTCCCTACCCACAAAATTGTGGTACTATGTCATACAAAATGTGGTACACTTCATGTGGAAATGTGGTACTAAAAAAGTACTCAGGGACTGAACACAAAAAAAATCGACGGCTGGAGACTGAAGGCCAATATCCCATTGGATATATATTAGAAATTGCTTTTGTTTTATATTTAAATAGAATCAGAAGCAGAAGTCCAAAAATCATGAATTCCGACTTCTAAAAAAAACACATGAATAAATGCATTCAAGCATTCTTTTAAAACTACTTTTATTACCAAACAATATACTAAAAATGTGATTTTAGCTTGTCGGTTTCTCCAACTAAACCACCGTTTTAATGATTAAGATTAAGATTGTTTTTTTAGAAGTTGTTGGCACACCCGACAACACGAAATATCGTGCAAACAACTCTTAAAATTGTTTTAAGGTTCATTCAATAGTCGTAAATGAATCACATGTGTTTTTTCACGTTGCTCAATGCACAGCTGTTCCAAATTCACAAGAGTTAATTTTAAATAATTGACATCATTCAACAATAAAGAATTTTTAGAATTTCAGTGTAATTAAATTAAGACAAAACTATTCTAAAATTGTCGGCTTGAAGGTGAAAAAGTCTTTTGGAGAAGAGGTTAGGTTGGAGGGAATGCTCGAATCTTGGTTATTGGATATTGTTGTTTGTTCAGTTGTTTTTCACTAATATTCCGATGTAGTATTTTATAAATTTCATGCATATATTTTTCAAAAAGTATTGAGAATATAATTGATATCGTATTTCAAAACTGTTCATTTTGAATGTAATATTAGATTAGTAAATATAGCGTCGAGCACGGATAGATCGAGTAGGGACCTATCCCATAACACTCCTACTTAATCCATAACAACGCGTTTCCTTCACTATACTAGATTTAGACTGAATGTGAAAAAATGATGATTAACTATGTATAATTTTATTTAAATTATAATATAATATTTGCATGTATGTTTTTTTTTATTTAGATTGATTAATTAACTATTTAATATAAGTTCTAAAATGGTTATCAATGGGCTAGCCCATTTAACATGTGTTAGCTAATTTCTATATCGTCTTCAACCCAATAACGATCTATTTAAAATTATAACATTCAACTCAATATGTTAATGATATTATAATTTTTTTTTTAAAAAAATATTAATATAATCAGGTCGAGATGAAAATCTCAACATGAATATATTATACACATGATTTCTCTCCCGACATTAATCGAGACGAGACAATTTGGGTCAAAAAAACAACTGTTCAAAATATTTTTTGAATAAGATTCGGAATGAGTAGATTTTGGAGATATTGCCAACCATCGTATCAAGGGTTGACACAATTACATTTTTTTTATAATTATAATAGTCAAACATGTGTGTTTATCGAGCCTCGAGCATTCAAATTATACATTAGTATAATGTTGATTAATCTGGCTTACAACATCATATAATAGTGCGACAATTTTGTTTTTCCATAATCAGTTCGACTTATATTTAAACAGATGTAATGTCATGATAATGAAATATCATATTTCAATTTGAAATGATTATATTTAAACGAAATCATAATTGTAAAAATTAACATGAAACTATACTATAAATTAAAATAATGAATTGAAATTTTTTTTAGCAGTCCCCAAACGACTATTTTAAACAAAATTTATTTTAATTTGTTAAAATATATTTTTAATAAAGTTGAAATAATTATTTTATTCATCCAAAGATATTAATTTAAGTCATAAATCATTATCAAAATCTACTTTCTATCATCTTCAAATATCAATTTTATTTTTAGAATCTTATTTTTTAACCGAAAATGACGAAACAACAACAAAATTTTTAATTACATGCAAATGTTTTTTTTATGGAAATAACTTTAAGTAATAAAATATTAAGAATAACTTTACTATTTATTTTAAGTATTAATAGTTTACATAGTGTCAATAAAATTGAAAATATATTTATTTAATATAAAATAAAAATAAATATAGATGAATGAATAATAAAACATATAAATAATAAATTTTAATATTAAAATGAACGTGGAGGAATTATTATATTAAATATGGGATATCTATACTACTTTATTAAATTTTAAACACTTAGAGTAACTAATTTTGGTGTCACTGTCTGTTTTAATAATTATATATATTAATAAAATTTTAAAGTAAGTTATATGTAGTTCAGCGGATAGAGTCATTGTTTGTTGGGGTTTATGTTATATGTTCAATTTTTATTGAGGTCATTTATCTATTCTTTTATTTTTTAATTTATATATCTAAATTACAGTGTAGTCATTCACTATTTCTTATAATTATATTTTGATCTTCATTTAAATATAAATCAAATGAATAATAAAAAATATTATTCAAACACGTAATGCGTACGTCGGTGTACGGATATTTTTTTTAAGATGTGACGTGGAGTTAATTTTATTTAATTTTTTTAGGTTTTTATACGACATCGATTTAAACAATTGTTTGAAACCAACCCTGTTGTCTTCTTTGATATTCGATTTCACTTCAGAATCAGGGAAGGTGAGGATAGATGGCGGACCTTGATATTGACTTGGACGAGCTGTTGGGCGGCCCGGCGCAGGCCCCCGTTCGATCCGCACGCTTCAATCCCAAGGGCTCCAAATTCAAGCCCATGGCCAAAATCGAGCTATCTCAACAGCTGCCAGTACCGTCGTCTGACTCTGCTGAAATTATGCGAAAGGAATCGGATTCCATTCCCTTACCCAAAAAAGAGGAACTTGGAATCAAACCCGAATTTACAAACGATGTTGTTGAGATGGACATTGAATTGAAGCATGGGGGGATAGTTGAAAACGGAATGAAGAAAGAAGAGACTGAAGATTTAATGGAAACTGAAGACGGGGAAGCCGAAGACGAAGTTGTTCGAGAAATTGATGTGTATCTAACTTCTTCTCTGGATCCTAATACTCGGGTATTAGTGGGTTTTAATTTTAAATCTTCTCTAGGAATTTTGCGAGGTGAACAATGTATGATCATGGAGCACGAGATAATGGAACATTTACTTTTTTTTCTTCATCTTTTTGCTATTCAGTTGTATGTGTTGCAATATCCGCTCAGACCTTTGTGGCGGCCGTATGAAATGGAAGAAAGGTGTGAAGAGGTATTCATAGTTTCCATTTGCTCGTGAATATTTCGTTAACAAGTTTGATCTGGCAACTGTTTTGTGCTAAAAGAAAATATGCCTTATGCTAAGTGGAGAACTGTGCATATTGTAAGATTTGGTGATGATTTTTCAGGTGAGGGTGAAACCTGGAAGTAACGAAGTAGAGGTTGATTTGGCTATTGATTTTGAATCCAAAAATTATGATAGAGATGCTGGTTCTAGAGTTTTGATGAAAAAACAGGTTTGTTTTTTAAGATTCTTTTATTTTTACATATGTATGTTTCATATAGTTAATCGATGGAGATAATGTAAATGCAACATACTTGTTTCTATAAAAGTTTGGTGACATGAACTCTATTAACTATCAAATTTATGTTTAAATTATAGTAAGAAGGCACTTTGGCATCTGTTGTCAGTTAATAGAATTGATGACAGTCATAACCTAACAAGATGTCCATATTGTTCTTGTATCAATGAACATTGATACAGACTTCTTTTACTTCAACTTTTTTATCAGTTCGTTTTTCTTTTAGGGTGTAAAAGTTTTGCGTTATCTGCTTTTATTTGTTCCTTATGTAGACTCTTGCTTCATCATGGAAGCCACCTCACACAAGTGGTTATGCTGTCGGGGTTCTTACCGGAAACAAGGCATGCTTTTGTAGCTCATACAATCTTTCTATTTCCCATTTTGAATGCGGATGGACAATCATAATCTGTTGTTTATCATGCAGTTACACTTGAATCCTATCCATGCAGTGGTACAACTTCGACCTTCTATGGAGCATCTTGATTCTAGGGAGTCCAAAAGGAAGGTTGATACCAGAGTGGAAGATACAGTGAAGGCAGAAGAGACCAAGGAGGGAAATATTTCGGGTGCATCAAAACAATTGGTTAGCTGTCTCTTTTACCATCTTCAACCAATATGATATTTCTTTATCACACCTCTTTTTTACTGGTTTATATGTCTAGGCATACTAAACAAGTGGTTGAGTTAGTTATGATACTGTCTTATATCTCGGCATACATCATCTCTTGATTGTCAACTAGGACTGGAATATAAAGCCATCTTAAACAGGTGGGTACATGGGCATAAGAAATATGTGTATAAAAAATGTCCTCCTCTTAGTTAAGTGAATGGCAAAGCAATTTCAGTTCTGATGTCCTGTAATATACAATTATGTATTTTATCTATGGAAGATTCAATTTTTACATCAAGACCCTACTTCCTTGCAGATCAAACCATCAGGGCAGGAAAAGGATAGCGGAGAAGTATGCATACCTTGGCTCTGTTGATTTTCTTAATGCCATCTATTAATTTCATCCCTAATAGTGTCACATTTGAAATCTAATACGTTTTTTAGACTGTATCGTGCTTGATTATTGTTTGAAAATGAGGATTACGTGCTGTCAATACCAGTGTGTTACTACACAAAAACAAAGAAACTCACTATAACATTAACCACTAAATGGCTGCAAATCGTGCTCTCATCTATGAATCTACTAAAAGTCGGGGTTAAAATGTATTTGCAGTTTTCTTTTTGTGGAAGAAGGTTATTGGTGTTTTGTGGAGGGTTCTATCAAGGAGTCATCCTTCTAATAAATACCAAAAAGCCCTTTGTTGTGGCAGTCTATCTACTTTCTTAAGGAGCATGTTTATATGTTTGATACTGTTTGACTATTCACAATATTATCTGTGCAGTAGGCTTTAAGTTGCTTGAGTAGCTGTAAGGAACTTTTTCCGATACTAATGTGTCAAGAAAATCAAATTCATAGAGCTTTTGCAACTTACCGCTGAAGCTATTTTATGTAAGATGAAAGAAAGACTGCACATAGAATTTTGCATGATGATCCAACTATTTGACGGACGGGCTCTCAAGTCTATTTAGTGTGGGTTGTAGAGTCTTTTAACGTTTTAGGATCATACAGTCAATTTCTACTTCAAAGTGAAGTGGAAGAAGTCCAACGGTCTGCAGACATTGTATAACGTTTATTTTTTGTTGACGTGGAGATACCTATTTTTCAGTGCTATTTTTATCCCATTTATGTGGTTAAGAAACATCTCTTTTCCATTCCTCCAAAAAAAAATCTCTTTTCCCTAGAGTTGATTACCATTTATTTTAATTGGATTTCAAGTGTATCTTACTCTTTTGCTACTTTTTCAGGATTGGATTCCTCTCACATACCATGGTGCAAGAAGTGACATGGCATCAAGATACTCGCACAAAATGGTGGCTCAGGAAGTTTCACCTATTCATTTTTCCGTGAGCTCGTATGTTATTGAATGCTGCCACTACTTATTTCCATATTGTTCATTGTATGTATATTTTCACATGTATCTCTTTTTATTTGTTTAAATATGAAGGTATGATTATCTGAGTAGCTTGTATCCCAGCAGCACTTCTAATGGCAATGGTCAAATCAGCGGTCCTTCAAGAAGGTATCCGATCACACCGCCTACTTGTCTTTTGAATGAAAAATGAGCTTGTTTGGTTGTCTTTGTTTATGCTGATGAGAGAATTCAAAATTTTGTTCTAATCTCTTTTTGTGCTCAAAGGGTAGTAAAAGCACCCCTTGTATATCTGATTTTGACTTTCGCTATCGTAGATTTATTTTAGGAAATACAATGTGTAATGTTAAATTGGTCGGACATTATTCTTATTGTCTTGGAAAGCTTTTCTAAGCTAGGTCGATTGTCTTTATAAATGGAGGGACGGATCTTTAGTTTGTGATAATATTAATTATTAAGAATATTTTGTTCTCTCTAACTCGTAAGCTCCCTAGATGTGTTGCTTTGATTCTGCATGTTTTCATTTCATGTTTGCTGACATGGATACATATTATCTTTAATCCCCTTATTGATTGAAGCACATCTTCAGATGTAATCCTAGCCCATCTTTGGAGTCATTTCCTATTTTGCTCCGCTCCATTATTAACAGAATGCGGGCATAGAAATGGTTGCATGTATAATTTTTTCCCAAGTTCTAAATATTAATTGCTGTTATGTGATTCCTCGTGTTGGGATTTAGATGGTCAGCTTATTTTTGGATGTTGTTGTAGGGTGTTGCTGACTCTACCGCTAAAAGAACGGTTTAAAACTTGGCTTGTTGAGGTCTGTTACCGCTTTTGTTGCTCGAAAGTTCTGTGTTCCACAAATATTTCTGCGATTTATTGTATTTGTCAAGAGTTTATATGTCCTTATCTTTTCAAGCCCACTTTGCTTGGCTTTCTGTAAATTAGGTGGTCAATTTTTTATTTTTTTTATTTTTTATTTTTACTTTTTGCAAGTGAAGCATTACGCTCTGACATGGCGTAATCTTTTCTGAGAAGGGTTGATTTTAGACATTTTAGTGAATGACGATGCCCTTTAACTTTTAGATTTCTGTTCTCCCTCCCTACCTCTGGCGCTTGGTTTTTTATTGGGGCACTCTAGGTCTTGCTTGCCTTCACCATAGCCAACAATTTCCTTACATCTATCTACCCTTCATATCTTCTTTTAGCTCTTGTATTTGTAGGAGGTCTGGCGACAGTTAAAATATTCTTCCGATTGATTCGTGAAATTGCTGGAACAGGGGCCTCCAGTTCATCGATTTGATGCTCTGAAGTACCTGGCTTTGGATGAATCCGTAGAAGAAATTTTGGTAGTCTTGCAGGAATATGCCCGATTAGTTCAGGGACTTTGGGTTCCGAAAAGTTCTTTGGTGTATGGAACCGATCAAGGCATAGAAGTTTTAGCCAGGGATTATGTGCTTCTTTTATTTACCAAGAATCCTCTCATTAACAGCTCCCAATTACCTCGACGACCTCAACTTGCTAAAGCAATGAAAGATGTCCTGAATGTGTTGGCTGTTGAGAGACCTGCCTTCAGTGATTGGAAACTGAAAGAGCTCCCAGATGTTAGTTTCATGAAACTCAATTCCTCTGTTGTAAAAAAACAACAAGAAGAGTGGGATTGCTTAGAAAATAAAATCAATGGTCTTCTTTTTGGAGGAAAAAGTGGACCTGCTATGATGGCTTCTTCAAAGTCTAACACCACAAACAATTCGATCGCAAAAGGTTCCGATAAAGTGGGTACAAGGACCCCAATTGGAGCAAACTCAAGGATCCAAATGTCCGAAGAAGCTCGAGAGGCTATTGCAAAAGCACTTCAAAAACTGTTTAAAAGTGTCAAAGTTTGCAGGTGAGTAGCTCTATTATACAAATTATTTCTCTCGAGCTGTTAATTATACGTGTGATTGTGAATGCCATCTTCCAGGTAGTAACTTCTTGTTACCTGGGTGATACAGATACTAATTTTATCTGTAAGTGGGTGGATTAATGTGATTGAAGCGACATAATATATTCTTTGAGTTAATATTTCTTTTTTTCTCTGCCTTCTACCTTCTAAAATATACAGACAAATGGAAATGATGTCAACTGTAGAGTTGGTGGAGCAAATTGAATGGAAGTTCGAGACGCTATGTTGTTTGTTCTCAGACTGAGGACTTGTATGTAGTCTTTTTCTTCATTAATTGCTTGACTGAGCATTGGGGGAAATGTTGGTGGACTAGATGTCTCAAATCAAGTCTATTTGGCTCTTGCTTACTTTTGAGTTAACCTGACTCTGTTTGAGCTTCTATGCTTTACATCGATCTAGGATGAGAGTTTTCTTGAGGAATTTCATTTTGATTTTGTTAGGTAAATTACTTGTAATTTATGCTATTTCATGACAGTTTTCAACAAATTAGCCAACGGTTACGGGACCTGGCAGTGTCCGAGTCTGCGCGCTCAACGGGATTTGCTAAAGAGGCTGTAGCTGCAGCGAACAGCATCGATTCTTTTCCTACCGAGCTTCAGGCAATCATTAATCAAGTAGCCGTTAATATTCATGGCGTTTGCGTTCCAAAATCATCACCAGATCATCCACAGTATGACCCATTCAGGTTCCATTTGGATTGACCTTTTTCTACTAAGGAACATTCAACTTGTTTTTATTGAAAAATGTCCTTGCATGTGTTCAAATAACGTGATTCTCGCCTTTGTAGGAAAGTCGTCATTAATCTTTTTGTTGCGGAAGGGCCAAATGCTAAGCTTAAAAAGGCTTCTATACTTGAGGCTGCCAAGATGGAACTTAAGAGGGATATAACGCAAGCCGAGTATCAAAAGGTCGGTATAGAAGGTGTAATATGATTGATGACCTTGAGATAATGGCAATGATGATTGTATATCCAGGTTTAAGATTATACTCCCTCTCCCCTGCCCTTATGTCTAACTTTTTCCCTGGAAATGGGAATTGGTTTTATTTCATGTTTGAGTTACAAGAGTTTATTCCTATGTAGAGAGAGCTTCATTTTGTTCATTTGTTTTTTTTTTTTTTTTTTTTTTTTTTTTTTTTTGGTTTTTTATGCTGACCTGAGCTAGCACATATGTCAAGGAAAGAGATAAAAATGGCATGACTCCTTATATTTCATGGCAACTTTTGAACTCTGTTTCTGGGTTTCTTTATTTGTGAAGTTGCCTTTATTGTAATCCTTTACAACTTTTTCACTGCTGAAAAGGAAATACCTTGTATCTTGCTGATGACAATATGCTGAAGCCTTTGTAGCTAACTTAACTTTCTAAGCATGTTTTCTACCTGCCAACTGTTGAGATTCAGAGTGATCAATGCTTCTGTATTTTCTTAATTCCTCCAAGTGTTACTTTTTGATTTAATCTATCTTTCATTTGTTTTTGGATTTGATTTACAGGTCTTGCCGGAATTGTGTATAACTCAAGGTTCTGCTTGGGTACTGAGGAGCGGTGACAGAAACCCGATACATTAAAGTTTTTGTTGGAAAATTCATACTCCAGTATTTGCGGAAAAATGTAGCTATAGCATGTATGCTTTCCGAGATCCTCATTAAAGAGATCGCTGTTTAATTTCTATAAAATAGGAAGATTTAGATTATTTGATTGTGTTTAGTTTTACGTAGTCAAATTTTTACGTGAACAGGGATGGATGCAAATTGTTGTCATAAATCATTTGTCACTGATATCACTCCAGCCACTTGATTGAGAAAACTGGAATTGGAAATTGATGTAGTTGATAACTTTCATCATGGATCCACATGATAAAAACTTCTTCTCTTGATTTTTAGTAGATACTCAATGGATAGGAAGTCTTGGTTCTATTGTTGGAGGTTACACTTGATGGCTTGAAAATGTTGGTCGTTAGTTTCTAGGCTTTTTTATCGAGTTTGATTCTCACCCTTTGTTTCTTCCTGACGATCATCTTCGTGCTAGCATCATTTATGCATCCCCTTATTTTCTTCTAGTATCTTCGAGGACTGACTAATATATTGGTTTCCTGTGTAGGATGGTCCCACCTGATACTGGCAAGAATAGTACGTTCTAGCTTGGTGATTGATGGTTCAGTTAATCCAAAATAATGCTATTTGATATAGATGGATGAGAGAGAATTTGAAGTTAATTGAGACCATTGTCAAGTTACCTTGTCCCTGAGGCAAGCTAGCGGTATTTACTCTAGGACTAGAATATGAACCGTTGTCCCAAATTTTCATCGATCATGACCAGAAAAGCCTGTCACTGATGGTTTTTTTTGTTGTCTCCATTGACATGGTGTATTTAGTTTCAACATCACCCTAAAACCTAGCTACTATAACACGGGGAATTAAATGACACGACCTAAATATACTCTCCCCATTCTGTTTCAGGGATTGAATTTCAGTAAAAATTGAAAATCAAGACTTAGGCATACGCTGCGCCCGATTATGTTTCTCGTACTGTCTTACTTGATATACCTTGTAGACTCCACCAGCCAATTGTTCTTCACAAATTGCTTTTCTAAACCATGATAACGAAATTGTTTTGCAGGTGCCGCCTGTTCTAACACTTCCATGCCAACTGTTTCACAGCCTGGTAATTTCGTTCAAAGTTAAAATGTTCGGAGTACAAAGGTCTGTATGATAAATTATCTCCCACCAATTAAATTTTTTAGTTTGATGTGTCATTTGGAAATTTAGATGCAGACATGAGGTGATTAGCATTAAGTTGAAATGGACTTGGGTATGAATAAATTGGTCGTCTAATATAATCTGGCTATTTCAAACACTCCCTGATGCTGCTTCAATATGAATCCTGATGTCCAACGTGCAATGCAGATTCTCTTAGGTTGTCTGATGATAAATCTTGCCATCCAAATGTACTTTTGCATGACTTGGAATGTGGAGATATTGCAAGTTTGTAGTGGAGAAATCGTTCCATCATTTTTGGATAGGAAAAATGTAAATTGATACGATTTCTTCGACATATTACCTTGTTAAAGTTCACGTACTCTCGTGTGAAGAATTCTTGAAAATTTGCTTAAAGATAAATATCAAATATTTGAGAAATATTGTGGAAACATGTGATATTTTTACCTTTTATACTGTCATAGACTCGTAATCTTGCTTGCCCATTTGTAGACCGAGTTTCATAGGAAGCTTACCCGCGGTTGGGCGTGATTTGTATTTGTTGTTTGAGCTCTATGTTTATCAACTAGCTGCTGACGTCTAGTCTAGTTTCTATATTTTGTAGCAAATTAACCATATATTTCAAGACAGAAGAGTGCTCGCATTCAAAATTATTGAAATCCATTTAATTGTGTTTTGTATTATTTCAAATCTAAATTTTTTAGATTAGATGATTTATAAGTCTTTCTGAATTTTAATGTATTTGTTAATATTTTAAGAAATATTTGAGAAAGTCAAGGTTAATGCATCAAGTTCGACCTTGTGAATCCAATATTTTTCCCCAAATTTGAACTGATTATTAACTAAATGGTTGGATTTGAACTCAAAGACCCAATATGAATTCTATGCTCTTATACTCATCTGCAATATCTTGGTTTCCAATGGTTTTATGCCTGAAGTTTGATTCCAACTGTCCTAAACTTGGTTTCTTTGTGCGCGATTTGTTGAAGGTGGAAGTACTCGACAAACACTTGTTTTGGGATTATCTACAAAGACAGATGTTATTAATTGCGAATGATTATTCATTTTACTATTTATTTACTCATAATCAGATCTTGATAAATAATTACTTGCAACTTTGACAATTTAAAACATACTTTTCAATTAATTAAATATTATTTATTTAATGGATGAAAAAGATCAAATTTATATCTTCGATCCATGCAGTAAAATTATTTAAACTTTGATATTTTCTCATCTCAATTTAACAAATTCTGACGAGTCGGTATCAATTTATGCGGAAGAAATTTGATCTAATAACATTACTAAAATAGTAAATCATAATAGTGTTCTTGAGGTAATGAATAATAATTGATCAACCACTTCAAGATTATGAGACATAATAATTTGTAAATAATATCATATTTAGTACAATTTTTTTTAACACATATTTAGTACAATTCAGTTGCCTTAAAATTAATAAATTATCGTTACAGATCGGTTGGCATATTGATCGATTGATACACAAGAAAGTATCCACTATTGTACTCGACCGTCAATCGACTCCATCCGTCGGAGCGCCGCTACATCCACCCGACTACGAAACAAGCAATTTTACGATGATTAAATTAGTTTGTCCGATTAAGGAAAATCTCATGCTAACATCAAGGAATATCTTAATTCATATGTATCCAATTTTAGACATTTATCTTCATATGTAGTTCACAATGAATCTGAATTTTAATTTCATCACCTCCAGTAATTAAAGAAGGATACTAAAATGAAACAAGAAAAATTCGAAAACAGAAATTTCCAACTCAAGTGGAGTGATAGATATAAGCTGGCGTGCAAAAAATACAAAACAAGGTGTAATTCAAACGACAAAGAAATCTAATAATTCTCGACCATTCTACATTCATACTCCATCAGGATTCGTCGACTCCGTTGCTGCCTTTTTCGGGCAAGAAGATGAGAGGTGGCCACGTTCTCCACACTCATAACAAGTCCGTCTCCTAATCTTTGAACTCACTGCACTTACTACTTCAATGTCATCTGTTTTAATTTCCCTAATATTATTGTTACCTTCAGTAATGAGACTGACTTCATGACCATCAGTTTCACTTTCTTTTGCAATGGCTTGCTTCTTCGGGCAAGCAGATGAGAGGTGGCCGCGTTCTCCACACTCGTAACATGTCCGCCTTCTAATCTTTGAACTGACTGGACTCACTTCAATGCTATCAGTTTTACTTTCACTGATATCATTGTTACCTTCAATGGTTATATTGACTACACCATCGTCAGTTTTACTATCTTTTGCCATGGACGTTGAGTTTTTCGCAGTTCCATTTCTCCGTACAGCACAGCTTATTCTAACAGGTCTTCCGCAGACAAATTCTTGATCTAATTTCAGAGCAATGTGCAGGGAAAGACTATCGGCAAAATCCACATGGGCATAACCCTTGAACTCCTTTGTATCCTTGTCTTCACCAAATCGTATAGAGGTAACGGAACAATCAGAGAAAAGTTCCCTCAAATCATTCTCAGTTATATCCCACGACAAATTACCAATATAGATCCTGTTGTATCCCTCCAAAACTGAAGGGGAAAAGTTTGACGATTTGCTGTGTTTAGATGATTTGAATGGCTGGATTGTCAAAAATAGCCCTCCCCTGGAAGATGGTAAAAAGTTGAGTATGAAAATTCATGAAAGTCAAGCATTAGAATTAAAGAGCTACTTACATATCGGAACCATGAAGAGCCAACGCTCTTTTAACAGCTGCTTCAGTCTGCAATAGGAACAAAAGATAAAACTCTGGTAAATTTTCATGTCAAATTTGATGCAGAAATAACAATAAGAAACTTGCTCATTTCTTTTAAACGTCAGTTCTTGTGAAAAATATTTATGTGATATCCTTATTCCAAAGATTGAAGGACAAATTTATAGAATGAACATCCAAAGTAATTTAAATTCTACTTGAAGTTCAATTGAGCTCCACATTGATTTGTCAACGAAATTCAAAATGGATAGCATAACTATGCAATGGATTTCACCATACCTAGGTGCAAAACCCTCCCTCACATTGGTCTCCCTGCAACCCACACAAGGTTGAAACTACAATCATGATATTTGAGAATTTACCATAGTAGTTCAAAGCTCTACTCTACCCTCCACCTCTTACCATGGTTTGTATGAGTTTGAAGAGAGAGAGAATTATTTTCTTCTTCGGCCAGCTTATTATTGTGCATTTTCAGAAGCGAACATTCTCAACTGTATATGAGTCAGTTACATTTTTTTGTCCGACATAAAAGCATCTCAAACAACATGAGACTTTCCGCTTATTTGAAAATCATTTCTGAAGAATGAATTTTCAAAGTTTTTTACAACCAAATCACTTAATGGACAAACAAAACAATAATAAGAATGTAAACGTAATCATCTGCAATTTAACTTTAGATTGAGGTTGAGAATGGGCAGGATATTAAAAAATTTCATATCAAAAGTTAATGAGATGATCTTTATTCAAATTCTTTTCTAAGTTGCTTTTTAATATGTATATTGCAATTCATTAGCTTGATATTAATTTCATAGGGACAACGTCCACGTTCCATGGAAGGACAAGAAGTCATGAACCATATATACTTGAGAATAGGTGAAAAATGATAGTCCAGCCAGTCAAAGAACAAACCTTGAAAGTGATTATGGCAATTCCTCTGAACTTCCCAGTGTCCGGAAATAACATACAATCAACATTAATAATCGTACCACAACCTTCAAAGTAACTCCGAATATCATCTTCAGAGGAGTAGTATGGAATGCCCCCAACATATACTTTTGCAGATACCTCCACATCTTGTCTGCGGTAGGAATACAAGTTAAACAGAGAAAATGGAAGAAAATGCAACTCTTAGAAGTATTCAGAGCCACTCAAAATCATCAAACACACATCTCAAGTGTCTGTAACATAGTTATCAAAGCCACAATAACGCGCAAAGGTATCTTCCGCATGAAGTACAAGGTGAGATGCACGGATTATCGAAACAAGATGCGCTAAGATCTTATTCTAAATTATGGCAACCATAACATCACATAGAGACCATGACTTGTAAGACTCATGCTTGAACCTTTGAGGCAC
Organism: Primulina huaijiensis; assembly: GCF_012295235.1. Lineage (NCBI taxonomy): Eukaryota > Viridiplantae > Streptophyta > Magnoliopsida > Lamiales > Gesneriaceae > Primulina > Primulina huaijiensis. The sequence goes on from NC_133315.1 coordinate 17,726,262, forward strand.
ATCAAGATGTGCACTTCACACAAAGTTTGTGTATGTTAAAGGGTTGTGTCTTGTCTCGAACCTAAACACAAGAGCTTTGCCTCGCCACGCTTTGAACCAAGGTGCACAACTCATGCACTTTTAAAGCATACACAGATACATCAATAAGATTCCCAAGAATCGTCAAATATGCACACAAATGGGTCTTAAAAACAACAGTTGCATTTAATAAGTAAACTTCCCTGGCAAATTGCCATCTGAGCTCAACTTGCACACACTGTAATTTCCTTTTAACATATTCTCACGTTCATGTAATTCCAAAGGGTATGAGCAATATTAAAGGTGGCACCAATCCCTACCAGATAAAACTACCTTCCACTGTTCCATAAAATTTAACCTGCAGCAGGACCACATAAAGCTCTATCACGCTAGCACTCAGCCATCAAGGGTAGACATATTTAGCATTTAATCGTTCCAGTTTCCCCAACAATAAGTCAAATACCATTCCATAGAATTCAATTCTCAATTAATAGGAAATCAGTTGTGTTACTAGATACACCAACTTATAGAACGAAAGCATGTTTTATTCATCACTAAAGTTCCTTTAGTTAAAGTCTTTATACAAACAAAATGGCACACCTAAAATAGTTATATAGGTATACTCACCAAGCACATGTACATAAATTTCAGGAAAGAATTATACAGGTAATATTCAGCCTAGCCTGCATAGATATTATCCGACTGGTCAAGTTGTTAATACCAAAAAGGATACATTTAAAACGATGCACAATCAAAATTCAGTCAAGCCTAAAAAGATAATGTCCTGCCAGTTAAACATTCACAGCAAACAATAATAACTGGAAAAATCCCAAGAATGTCTACACTGACACTAATTTAGACAAGTTATTTACTCTCGAATAGAATAGAAGTTTCCATTCAGAGAAACCGCATACCTCTTATTGCACTCATCCACCTCTGCCTTGAGTTGCACTTCGCTTACTTCATTCCTACTCTTCTCAAACCCATCCTCTTTGACTGGATTGTTTCCCGATTTCGTAGGTTTCTTCTTATTCTTAGATTTCTTCTTTTTCTTCAACTTTTCTGCCTTATTGTTCTCAACATCCCTCTTCACCTTATCTTCATCTCTCTTCCTCTTCTTCTTCATCTTGACCTCCATGTTGTCTGACTTCAGCTCAACGTCTTTCTCTCTATCTGTGCCATCAACGACTTCTATATGCTTTAGAACATCAGAGTTTTCATGTATCTTTTGCCTTCTCTTTTCTCGTTTTGACAATGTTGGCTTGTGGGATTCTGTATTAAAGATCATCTTTGTAGAATCAGGGAGTTCGCAATTCAAAGCTATGAATTTTTCAGCATCTTTGTTCCGAGCCACTGACTCCACAATAAGTTCAGCTTTAGCAGCTCTCAGCTTTTGCTTCAACTTCTTGTTTGACAGCACCATCTTTATTCTGTTCCGCCTTCTTCTAGTTGCAATAAAAGGAATTCTGGCACGTGCTAAAATTACAGATTTCTCCTAATTTCAAGTCACCGGAAGTCTGCATCAAATTTTAAAAATGGACAAAATTTAGTATTCCATGCTTTTAGCCAAAAGCCATCTAGAATGGTACTAAGTGTTGTATGATAATTGATAACTTTCTTAATCCAAATCCTATATAGAAAAGAAGTATTTATAAATGAAATAAAACAACGCCGATTAAAATGAACTATTTTGACAGCTATTCAAGGAACTTCATCAAATTTGAAAAGAAGTTGTACAGCTTCCATTCAGCAGTGAAGAAACATTGAAAGTTTCATCGACCAAACATTACATGGTTGAACTTCACAATCCTTCAACCTAGTAGGAGACCATATTTAGTAAAACATGCTCATAATAAATTTATGGGAAACCAAATACAAAGAAAAGACATTAGACATAGAGAAAGTTTCATCGACCAAACAACGGCGTGAATCATAAGTCACTCAGTACACGAGCCCCGAAATAACCAGAAACACCATTCGACACAATATAAACTAAATGATGTTGAGAACATGGCGAGATATTCCAAATTACAGATAAACTGATAAACATAGCAAAAAACTCGAATCAAGGTGAAATCTTTGGCCCAATTATTCCAATAAAATGCTTTAAAGTTCAAGCCACGGAATACAAAAATTCATCATTACAAGTGTGTTTCCAGCAAGGCCGTTCCGCCGTTGAACTGCCGCCTCTCACCACTAGTCATACACAGAATATTGTAAACATGCCAAGCTCCAAATCCCTGTGCATCCCTCGCCTTGAATGTGTAGCGGAGACCGAAACAAGTGCGGCGGCGCAGCAACTGTGGAGGCTGGCCGCAGGTCCTCAAAAGAGTTGCTCTAGAGTCTATGGAGGAAGGGATTGGACTTTTTCTTTGGTCGGCGGTGTGATATGGTCTAAGGTTTAGTGAAGTGAGGACGATTATGTAATTTCATGTCGGTTTCACAAAAACATCCGATTAATTTGTAAACTGTGAAATTTTTATGTACCTAAATATTAATATAATATTTAACATGAAAACTCTTCTAAAATTATCTCATGATAACTCATTAAAAAATATTATTTTCATAACAAATATAAGTCAAATCTGATTGATTCGATCGGTCTCATAAATATAGAATCATAAGATTATCTCACGATAGATCTATTCAAATTTTAAATTAAGATTGATACGTATAATTTTTAAAATTAATTAATTTTTTCTATAATTATTGAAAATTTTAAGAAAGATAAGTATAATTAACGTCAATTTAAAATATCCACTCAATCAACTTCTCATATTGTCAAAACATTATAAATAAAATCGCAAAATATTTATCATTTTATGTTTTTGTTTTTTTAAATGAATATCGAAAATAAATAAATACTTGGGAAAAATTCCAAAGGTCTAATGTGTATATGATAAAATAATCTATCAATTTGAATATATTTATCTGGCCTTCAAACTTTAATAAAAATTTCATGAGTAAAACAGGATGATCTCTCTCACACACACACATATATATATATACATGAGACATATTAACACGATATATGTTTACAATTAAAATTAATATTTTTTAGATAAAAATAATATTTATTTTTTCATGAATCGAGTCGAATTTGAGATATGTTTCATAAAATTTAATGTGAGGCTATTTCCTAGTTTTTTTTTTTTTGAATTTTTATATTTTGGGCTAAAAATTTTTTATGTGGTTAAATTTTTTTTAAAAAAATAGTATGAGTGTTTTTTTTAATGTTTTCTGAAATAGTGAGAGTGTTATTTAACTGTAAATTATATATATATATATATATATAGATATAGGCAAAAACTTGTGTGAGACGGTTTCACGGGTCGTATTTGTGAGACGGATCTCTTATTTTAGTCATTAATGAAAAAGTATTAATTTTTATGTTAAGAGTATTACTTTTTATTGTGAATATGGATAGGGTTGACCCGTCTCACAGATTAAGATCCGTGATACGGTCTCACATGAGACTCACTCATACATATATATATACTAGTAACCGTGGCACACGCGTTGCGTGTGTCCTGAATACATGTGGCTAATATATTAAATATTCATGATATTACAACATAATGACGCCACAACATAAAGAAGAGAGTTTATTTTTCAAAGTGGCTAGTTTGGAGAAGAAATAATATTATTTTTCACGTGAGCAGTTTCCTTATGACGGTGAATATAATATTATTTGTTAAGAAAAAATATAATATAAAAAATAAGAAAGGGTAAAATAAGAAAGAAAGTTGGTGTCCTCATAGAGCGGTTATTATTAGGGGCTCAACTAAAATAAAATAATAAATAATAAATATAAAAAATTAAAAAAGATAAAACAGTAAAGAAAGTTGGTGTCCTCGTAGTATTAGAGTCTCATACTTAATATAATAGTATAGATAATAGTATAGATAATAAATATAAAAAATTAAAAAGGGTAAAACAGGAAAGAAAGTTGGTGTGCTCGTAGTATTAGAGCCTCATACTTAATATAATAGTATAGATAATAGTATAGATAATAAATATAAAAAATTAAAAAAGATAAAACAGTAAAGAAAGTTGGTGTCCTCGTAGTATTAGAGTCTCATACTTAATATAATAGTATAGATATATGTTTTCTGAAATAGTGAGAGTGTTATTTAACTGTAAATTATACACAGGGTCTGGTCGAACTCCTAAACCCTTGGGCATTCCAGCTTGCTTTGTGTTTGGCATTTCAGGCGAGGATCATGACCACGCGAATTGCGCCGGGAGTGGGTGCGAACCTTTTGGGCCAACACGCCGCCGAGCGCAACCAAGACGCCACCGTCTATGTTGGCAATTTAGAAACCAAAGTACTTTGTTTTCCTTCCTTATGTTACTTCTGGGTCAGGGTTTAGATTTTGTTTGTCGAAATCGAAATGCATTGGGTTTTCGTTCTATTTTGTTTAATTTGCTTGAATGCATGTGTTAACTAATTATGTCTTGTGGGTTCGGTGGTTAATGGGGAAGAAGAAGATATTTTTAACCTCCTTTTTCTGTTTGAATTGTTCTTAAATGACTCGACAATTGATATACATGATTTAATTATCAAATGCTGAAATCTAGTTTTAGGATTCTGAGTAAACCTCTCGAGTAAAATAGAACAATGAATGGTTGGCATTTGATGTTTTTTTTTTGGCAATTTAGAGCAGCTAACTTACTTTTTTTTTGTGGCTTAATCTTGAAATACCCGGCAACTTATTCATGGTGAGGAATAACGGATATGGTTCATTTTGATGGATTCACCTAACTAACTTGTTCGGCTAGTCTAAGCCCTTTAGTGTATCTTGTCCCAGTGTTGATATTGTTAGCTTTTAGTTTTGTAATTCCTGCTTTTGTCTCCTGAAGTTGTCTTGGTTTCGCCATTCGTGTTAATGTCTTGCTGGGGTTTCTTCTTTTTGTCATTAATGTCATGTCGAATCTCAAGTGCTTCCTATCTGTGTGACTGACAGGCAAGCGAGGAGCTATTATGGGAGTTGTTTGTGCAAGCCGGTCCTGTAGGTATGTTTGTGGCTTTTACCATGGGAGTCGGGACTTCATTTTTCTCCTAATTAAGTGATAGTTGGGAACCTGAATGATTTAAATGCTTTACAGACTCACTTGGCGCTTACAGAATTTAGTTCCCTCTACTATATTTTTTGGGATATATTTTATGATCTAGTCAATGGTGTTGCCTTAAACTTTGTTTTATGATCTAGTCAATGTATATGTTCCCAAGGACAGAGTTACAAATGCTCATCAAGGCTATGGATTTGTTGAGTTCAGAAGTGAAGAAGATGCTGACTATGTAAGTGTTATTTTACTGTTACAATTGTGAAACATAACTTTTTTCAAGTTACTCCTTGTAAAGTTCAGTGATTTCAAATTTTGATCCTTTTCCAGGCCATCAAGGTATTGAATATGATTAAGTTGTATGGGAAGGCCATTCGAGTAAATAAGGTATGTGCTGAGTTTTGTTTGGATGAAAGTTTGCCATTATTTTAATGTTTTTACTTCTGTTTACTTATGAGGATCTGCTCTACACACCATGTACTCATTGATTATCTTGTTTACTCTGTTTTTTTTTTTGGCTCCAGGCATCACAAGATAAGAAAAGTGTGGATGTTGGAGCTAACCTTTTTATAGGGAACCTCGATCCTGTAAGAGCTATTGGTCCTTTTATTTCTATCGATTACTCTCTCTCAGTTCTACTTTTCACTCTTTATCATATGTTGCCATTCTACATGGTATCTTACATGACAGTCACAGTTTGATGCTCAAATTATTCTACTTATGAGCAACCTTTTTATTGCAGAAAAGTCACAACATAACTCGTTGTATTGTTTCCAGGATGTTGATGAGAAGCTTCTGTATGATACTTTCAGTGCTTTTGGTGTCATCGTTTCAAATCCGAAGGTCAAGTTTTGTCTTGCAATTTACTCATTTCTATTTCTCCTGTGTTCGATTCTTGACAAAAGAAGACTGGCTGAGAGGGCTCAAATTCTTATGCTATTTCTGTTGTTTATGATGGTGCATCTCCCACTTTTGGTGCTTTGCAACTGAAATGTTCATTTTCTGCAGAAATCTGCCATTTGCTTCTATTTATCAATTACCATACCATGGATTTTTTTTTATTGCCCCACCCCCTTCTCTCTGTCATTTTCTCATTTTCCTTTACTCATTGTCCTTTTCTCCCTTTTTTGGCGAGTATGGGGTTGAATCTTAATTAGGAAAATTTTTGGTGCTACGATATCTGTTTAAAATTTTTTGGTTATCATTATGTTGTCAATTACTGGTTACCTGAATTTCTGCTCTGTATCTGATACTCCTTAACTCTTAGCTGCATCTTGTGAATTTGATGAATTAGACATTTTATTGCACATTCTTAGAAATACTTATTATGTACTTATGTCTATTATTGAACTAATTGCTGTATTGATCGTCGCGAAGTTGCTCTGTAACGATAGCTATATCTTTTGTTGATCTCTCACGAAAAATTCATGTTCTTATTTTTTCATTTTTGAATTACTGGTTTTTTATCATTATTTTTGGTGCCTTCTACAGATAATGAGAGATCCAGAGACTGGAAATTCTCGTGGGTTTGGCTTTATTAGTTACGACTCTTTTGAGGCTTCGGATGCTGCTATTGAGGTAACCTTTTCGATCTGTTGTCCTCAATCCTCATCTTCGCTGGCTATGTCGTCTTGAAACGGCACAGTGCCTTGTTTAAACTATGTAACATCTATCATGCATGTAGTTGATAATATCTTGTGATGTTACTCACAAATCATTCTACATTTTGATGTATTTTGCACTTGAATCTTTGGTACGGAGGTCAGGTACAACCTACTACTTGTACTTCTGCTGCTAAATTTAAATAGGTTGTGGATGTTGTTACACACAAAAAAAAACGATGATGTTGCTTTGAAAGATCGTGCCTTATGAATTGTAAAGGACACACTGCTTGCATGCTATTGTTACACGGTTCCATTGTTAAAGAGGCTAATAGCCTTTTGTTTTTTGTAGACAATGAATGGCCAGTATCTTTGCAATCGTCAGATAACTGTGTCTTATGCATACAAGAAAGACACAAAGGGGGAGCGTCATGGTACCCCTGCTGGTATGATTATCTTATCGCCCTCCTTCCCTTCCTCCCTCTGATCAAGCGCTAAAGTTTGTGCCGCTACACTATATCTAGATGGGCTAGAGCCTATTGATGTTGCTGCTTCCAAATATTTCTCATAGTAAATTAGTAATGCTCATGCAAGATGGTGAAACCAAATATGCCTAACCTTTGCCACTTTGTCATTTACCCAACTTTCCTCACCATAAGCATGAGACAGTAAAGACTATTTCATCTTGTGTTAAAAAAGAAGTAATTATGGCGCATCGAACACAAGCACTTCACATGCCCTCTGTTAGATATGAGTACCAGCATACGTGGTTTAATCAATTAGTTTAATTCATTGGTGCAGCATTTGATTTCCTAGAACTTTGGTTTCTTGAATTGAACTTAAGTTTTTAAAATCAATTGTTGAAGGCGCGCTTTTGTCGAAAACAACAAGACAACAATTCATGAGAGAATGACTAGACCAACACCACCCGAAGACAACAATTTCACCTTAGAGCCTATTGTGAAATCTAGAGCAAGTACATTGATCTGTAAAACCAGTCTGAATAGTCCACGATTGTGTACATTAAGGGCTGGTTTGGTACAAGAGATTGGTTTGGACTGTGGTTGGTTTAACCGGTTTATCCAGTGTTTGGTTGGATTTTTAATAATTCTACTCAATCCGTTCTGCAAAGGATTAAGTCATATTAATTGAAGAAAAATAAACCCATCTCACCCCTTTGGACTAACTATCATTTTTTTAATAATACCATTGTTTCCAATTCTACCCTTTCCTTATACCAATTTTTTTTTAAAATATGGCATAAGGGTAATTTTGTCGCAAAATCTAAAGATTCTTAATTTATCTTACAATCAAAAATCATACCACACACAATATCATTTTATCACCATATATTGCATTTCTACATCAATCGTTTTTTTTATCATTTACATACTAATCATTCTATAATCTCATCCTTCTACCAAACATAGCCTTAAGAATGTCCTCACTAGTAATTGGTTCCATCTCCGATGAAAGATGCATCTGCTAATATTTGCTAAAGCATCTGTAACAGCATTCCCTTCTCGGAAAGAACGAGTATAGCTTCTAGCCTTTGTAATTATGAATACGTTTTGCATTATTGCAATAACTTAGGTTAGGCTTATAGTTACATCGAGTGTGTGTGTGTATGGGTTTTTTTCCCGAGAATAAGGGCACGCACAAGAAGCTAGTCACAGGGCATATCTTTAGCTGTTGTTTGTCAGCAATGATTCAACATGCAAAACATCTTTAAAACAAAATGACCGCTGTTGATTCAAAGAGACAGGACTTCATGCTTTGAGAAGTTGATTAGATATGCTTGCATATACGGTGTTTATACTTGTTTGATGTGTTTGTTCTTGAGTTTAAAATGTTCTTTATTCTTGAATGCGCACTTGTCTGATGTGTTTGTTCTTGAGTTTAAAATGTTAATAACCAATCAATGTATCCACAGAGCGAGTGTTGGCTGCGAGTAATCCAACTACACAGAAAAATCGACCTCATACCATGTTTGCTAGTGGACCTCCAACACTCCCTCAGACGAACAATACTGCTGCTGTTCCTGTGCCACCACGACCTTTTGCAAATGGAACTATTCCTCCACCTCCAGTCCAGCAATTCCGCCCACCACCTCCACAAACCGCTGTCTATCAAACTATACCGATGCCTCCACCACCATCTTGGCAGGGTCAGCCACCAAACGCTGGTCCAATTGGCATTCCTCCACATATGCAGCACTTTGCCAACGTGCCACCACCACCTCCCCCACAAGTCAATCAAGTTTTTGTTAGGCCACCACCACCTCCTGCAGGAATGGTTGCTCCGCCCCTTTGGCGGCCACCACCACCACCCCAGCAGCTTGGTGTTGGGCTACATTCTATGCACCAGATGCCGATGCCCCCGCCCCAACATCCGCAGTGATATATGTATTAATTTCTGGATTGTAAAATTTTTTATTTTTTTTTACTATATTGTAGCATGTATGACGTGGAGGAACATTAAAAAAGGAATTGTTTATTGTTAGAACCATATTCCGTGTCTGAATGAGATTTGATGGATGATACTACATTTTCATAACAAAAAAATTATTTGCATTATGATTAAATATTTTGTTACAAAAATATACTTAGTTTTCTTACTCACTCAATACAAGGTTTTTACCATGAGTAAATTTATCTTGTTGCTTATCTTGAAAAAGGATAAATTTACTAAGTAATGTTTTTCAAAAAGGATTTTCTAATTTTTTTTTGTAAACATTGGGATGTCATTAGTTTTTTTTTTTTAAAAAAAAAAAAACTAGTTAAATGGAACCGGATGGATTTTATTAATTAGTAATTTTTAAGGTTGTCTTTTATGCCCATTTATTTAGACTTCAACTCATTTAGATTATTTTAAATATCTTTAATTTTTTTAATCTATCAATTCATCACAAATTCGTCCTATTAAATCAATTTTCAAGAACAGATCGATTCGATCTCATAAAATACACGACATCGAAAACGAGTCCGACCTATTTACCATTCTCAAATACATGGTATGTATACCAAAAAATAGTAAAGAAAAAAAATGTATTTTCCTGCCAACATTTAGATGTATAGTGTATTTGACTCAGTACACTTTTTGTCATTAAATCCCAGAAATCTCCATAAATCTATGCTGCTGCATGCGACATAGAATACATATTAAATGTATGTCTCAACTTAAATTGGTGAGGCACTGAGGCGTGCTGCTTAAAAACGATCAATTCTTTTTGTTGTCTCCTCTGCCCACAATTCATGTATTATTATCTATTACTATCTGATTCCAAAGCTCCAACCTGCCACATATTTATTGCATCCATTGATCTGATTCACGCATACAGAACACTGCGTGTAGCTAGGTTCGAATTATTGTTTTTTTTATAAATCTTAAACTATAGGGTGGGGAGAGCTCGAACTTGAGCCACTTACAGGAAGAAAGTATGTGAGACCACTAGGCGAAAGCCCGGTCTCAGCTAGGTTAGAATTATAATCATGTACAAATGGATTCCTAGTAATTTTTAGATTTCAAATCTTAAAAATTTGTGGGCAATTTTTTGTTTATGATGATGCTCAAAAGTCGATGAGAATTAAGGTTTAGTCAATAGGGGGTGCAGAGCCCAGATGCTACGAGTTAAATGCAACTGATGGTAAATGCGATTAATAAAAGTGGCATTCAGATGTTTCTTCTTTTATGTTAAAAGTCGTGCTACGCTTTTAACTCTAGCTGGAAGCTACCCCTTGATTCATGGTGAGGTAAATAGGTAAAGAATCTCTGATACCGTGAAATTGGATGCTACTTGAATTTTTTTCCATTTTGGGTGACTCGTCAATGTCCAATAATAAATAAGTGAGACGGATCAATTATACCGATATTTACAATAAAAAATAATATTCTTAACATAAAAAGTAATACTTTTTCATGGATGACCCAAATAAGAGATCCGTATCATAAAATACGACCCGTGAGACCGTCTCAACAAGTTTTTGTCATAATTAATAATAATAATTTATACTTTTCATTTTAAATTAAAATGGAATATATAGTTGAAAGAATGAAATCTACACAATTATATACGGCCTTGATTCTTTGAGCCAATCTTTAGCATATAATATTAAATAAAGTGAGCGAAATTTTTAAAATAAATATAAATATTTATCATCGGAAATATGTTTTATCATTCATAATTTTTTCAAAATAACTATAAATATATTTAACTTTGAATATAAAATTCTATAGGCAAATTAAAATGGTTAGAATTATTAATAATAATAATAATAATAATAAGAATAATAATATAAAAAGATTACTCGCAAATCACAATCATCTGACAGAGGAAAACGTGAACTTGAGGTTAAAATATAATTAGTTGGTAAAACTGGGCCAATTAACTAAACCCACAGGGACCCAAATTGATGATTTCTTGTTCATGTAAAGGGTGATTATATTTTATTTAATTGGACCTTTAACTTTTAAATCATTGCATTTGTTCCCAGCCCTCATGTGAAACACTCATTTGATTAAGAGTATGTCTATTATGAGACGGTCTCACGAATCTTTATCTGTGAGACGGGTCAATCCTACCGATATTCACAAAAAAAAGTAATACTCTTACCATAAAAATTAATATTTTTTCATGGATGATTCAAATAAGAGATCTGTCTTACAGAATACGACCTGTGAGACCGTCTCACACAAGTTTTTGCCTTGATTTAAAGTGATCAAACCAAATCAAAAAAAAATTATTCCAATTACTTAGGTTCCATTTCATGAATAAATTTCAGATATTAAAAAATAAATTATTAAATTAAATTGTAATTATTAAAACATTTATCCAAATAAAAAAGTGCACATCCAATTATTAAGAAACAAGTAAAATGCTTTATGATGAAATTTGACTAAAGCTAAAAGAACTTGTACGAAAGATTTTCTTTTTTCTCCACCTAAAATTTAAAGATAATTTTACATTTTATATATAAATATTTAAAATATATTAGTTTTAAAATAAATCGTCCTTTATATTTTTGTTATTCTCATTTTGATTAAATTCCTGTAAATATGCGTTTTACATAAATCATAATAGGGATCCTCTTCATGCAATGCACATTTTTATAATATATCTCATGAATTAAACTTTTAAATATATATTTAAAAACTTGTGTAAAAATGTAAAAAAATTTAGGCAAGAAAGTGAGCATCTCAAACACTTACTAATTTTATTATATTTGTAGCACTGAACAATCGTCGTTTTACTAAAAACTTGTTGATTACGGTTCAATTCAAATATTTTAAACTGTATATCAACTCAAACTATTCGGATGGTTCTATCGACCATCAATATTGTTCTTGAATTTGACTTTTTAAAAATTTGATTGATATTTTATATATTAAATCAGTATTTATTTACTTTTGTATTTAGTATAATATAACTATTTTTAAATTTTCGAGTGAAAATATGCAAATTCATTTCTTTGATTTTTTTTTAAAATATTGTTTAGAGAACTAAAAATGGGATCAAATTTTGGGGAGAAATCATTCAAAAAACTTTAACAAACTATGTCGTAATCTTATTGATGCGGAGAGGAAGGAGTGAAAATGGTGTCCCAAATTTCACAAAAAGCCTGAACTATGATCCCATGATAATGCCTGGAATTCAACGACAAGAAACACTGCAGCAGCTGCTCTAAATCCTTATCCTCGAACATTTGCTTCTCCAAAATCATGTCCATCATCGAATTCTTGAAGTCCTCGTATGGGTCCTCTGATTTCTTCACCACAGCGAAGCTTTCCTTCACTTTTCCATCCACCGTGCATGGTATCAGTTTTTTCAGCATGGACAATCTCGCCGGAATCTCGCCGTCCGCCTCAGGAGGTGGTTTGGAGTTCCCCTGCCGCCGCATGGAGGCGACTGGTCTTCTTTTGTTGTTCCTGTGTTGAGAGAAGAAGGGTTGTGCACTTTCTTTAGCAGGAGAAATGTTCATGGAATTGGAGGAGACCAAGGTTTCTGTTTCCTCATCATCTCTTTCGTCTCCAGCGCCTTCACTGCTAAACCAGCCGCTATCACCCGAGGAGTTGCTGACGCGAAGCCTGCTGGAGACGTTCTTCTTCTTCTTCTTCTTCTTAACGCGTCGTTTCTTTCTATCCACCTCGAAGGGCGGCGGCGGAAAGTCCTGCCCCATTTTCATTTCCCGGCGAGGGGTTCTCTTCTCGCAGATCTTGTCAACAACGTGCCATTTACCCTCCTTCTTCCACTCGAACTCTTGGGAAGAGGAAACGTGATGCTTCAAATAAGCACGGGGGATTTGGTGTTTGAGGTCGGGGTTTTGCGGGAGAGTGGAAGGCTCTTTCGAGCGGCAAGATTGCATGGTGGAGGCCACTGCTCTGCAGATTCGAAGCTTCAGGCATTTGGCCATTCTTGTTTCAGCACTTCCTTTCTTTCTCTGTGTGTTACAGTGTAACCACTAATTTAATTTATAGTGTAAAATAAGTTATAGAAAAGCTAGTAAATATTTAGATTCTAGTCCCTAAAGAAATAAATTTTGTGAATTTGTTATTACTTTGTATCATATTTAAATAACAAATATGCAATAAAAGAGAGATAATATTTTGATATATGCCCTTGTGATGAATTTAACAGTGTGTTGTGAACTATTTAATTAGGTTGAAGTTAAGATAAGGATCACAACTTTTTAGTCGTTAAAGCCTAAACTAAAGGAAGATCAAAGTCAATTGCAATTATAACATATACAAAGGTGGGAATCCTAGTGAACAACATTATTATTTATAAATGAATGAATGTGTCCCTTTTCCTATTCTCATTTTTTTAGGAATGAATGGCTGAGATTTTAGTTTATATGTCTAAGTATCCATTCAAGAAATATACTTCCTAAAATATTATAAATAGACCAAAAACACCCATGCACTGTATTTGCATTTAAGAAAATGGTTGAGACATTTAACTTTCATCGACTCAAACTCAAAATCAGCGACCGAAGCATTTGATATTTTCACAAATAAAAAAAAACCAAACAAGTCTAGTGAATTTTAAAAATAAAATTCAAATTCTTTGATATCCAAAACAAGAGCCAGAATGGTAAGAAAACAAATATTTCAGGAGCCACCAAATGCTTCGAGACTTGTCCACATAATTCTTTAATTGGAATATTAGTGCAACTGATTCCAGAAGGACTAGAGAAAAACAAACAAAAGATTTTATCATGAATGAAAGGAGTTACAGATTGTTTTACTCTTCAAACATTTGGTGTTATCAGAAAATGTTTCGAAAACTAAACATTTAGACAAAAATGTATCTGTGTTCCTAAATGACGAGGAACCAATTATGTGATTTCCTTGATGTCACCTTTCGAGTGAAGAGCAGAAGCAGAATACTTTTTTCCATGAGACTAAGCATGTCTCTGATCCTCCATGTTCTTCAACTCATAAATTACTCCGTTTTGAGTTCATTGCCTTGTTCTATACTCTAGCTTCAAATCTCGGTTGCCCTGAAAACATAAGAAAAAAAAAGGCAGAATCTAAGGATTCTGAGAAAATGCTAGAGTACAAATTGCATAATCAATTTTTGCACTTAGTTTCCTCACCTATATAATTTTTAGCTTTACCAATGGCAGAGAATTAATAAAAACATTATCAATCCTAAGGAGGGAAATCATAAAGCCAAAGCAAAGTCGTGAAAAAGAAAACTGGCACTGAATTTCATTTTTTCAATCAACTGAATACACCATAGTGCGAGAAAATACCATATTGAGCTAAAATGTTCATTTGAACTGAGGAAAATACAAAAATAGAAAATTTTGCATGAGTAAAGTGAAGAGCTCTAAGCCAAGGAAAATACAACAAATAGAAAATTTTGCATGAGTAAAGTGAAGAGCTCTAAGCCTGTAAGTATGCAATCTAGGGAAATCAATCCATGATATCCAATATTTCCAGCCCATCGAAAGAAAGAAAATCGAACAATAAGAGCTGTTGAGGAATTAAGAAAATTCAACAGACAAGGCCAAAGAAAAATCAACGGGCTCTCGACTCACAGCTAAGAGACTCATCAGCAGAAAGAAAGTTCACACACTACATTATTTGCCTCAAGCAAATCTCATTTTGCTCGACAACAGTTTCTCTTATTTGCAGGAGAGAATTTATGTGCTTATTACAGTAACTTGTGCAACGTGATATTTCATTGTCATTTGGAAAAACACACGGATCAGGACTCTAAGTTATACAAAGAAGAAGAATTAAACAGACAGAATCTGAGCTGTAAACGCCAATCTTCAAGAAGTTGCAAAGCTATGCTGAAAGTAAATTAAGTCGTCGAAAAACAGAAGTTTAAATTTCAATGGCTATGTATCTAAACCACGTCTTCTATACTAACCTTTCCCCCCTTCCTTCTCAGAGAGCCAAATAACGAGCCTAGGGGCCAATCAACTACTGAAATATTAACTACAGCAACTCGCAACCGAGCACATCTCATCACCAATCACATTCCCAAACTTTCTTACTTTCCTCTTTCTCTCTCAAAACCAAAATGGAAGAGAAAGTAATTAAAGAGTCGTAGTTTCAATAATGATTTCTTGAATCATAAATATAATCTCGCCCACGTTTCTTTCCATCCGCACTTTCTCTGTCCCTCTCGCCTCTTTCCTTTTTCTACTCTGTTTCAGAGTTTTCTAAATATCAAATCTCCTCTCCCTTTCCTCCTATTTATTTATATCATTTTCCATGATGACCTTGACTTTCACCAACATTAAAAAATACATCATTGGCTACCTGTGCAATTTCTGCAAACATTTGGACCACAATATCAAGATTTAATCCAGACAGAAAATAGAATATTCTACCATTTGTTCAAGGCTATACATATTTCTATATCTTTTTCTTCTGTTTCTCATTTGAGCAATGTTTTTATCCTTGAATACATATTTAAACTTAATGATGGCAAAAGAGTTTGGAGAGTTGATTTGCCCGCAAGATTTTCCCATTTGCAAAGTTCAAAACGGATGAGTATATTTAATTTATCTTACCATGTTAAATTACTAATACGGTATCACCAAAATGGAAAATGATCCTCGAAAAACAAACCCATATTAGACTAAAACCAATTCAATTAAAACGGGGAGTACTAAGTCCAAAACATGTCTAAAATTTGACAGGTTATCAATACACGTCAACAAAATCCAGTGAGTGTTTTATAATTAGAGAATTAAATATCAAACCGATCAGAGATGATGAAGAATGTGCAGGTGTAGGAAGAATCTTGTTGTAGCGAAATCGAATGGACATCCTAGCAATCTCTGTAATGGCAGCCTCCCGAACCTCAGGCACCTCACTAGTCAAATCCTCGTAGGCAGCAACGAATGCATCCTTCCAAAAACTAGGCAATGCAACCCTCCAAAAACTAGGCAATGCAACCCGCTTGCTGTTCATGTACACATCCCACATTTGCTTCACTAATTTCTCCCTCTCCTCCATATCCTAATTTAAAAATATAAAAGAAAACGAAAAAAAGAAAAATAAAAGATCATCCATAGATCAAGACATGTTTCGTCCAAGTTTGATTATCAGGATTCAAAAGCTATTCAAGTCTTCTGTTCCATCCATTTGGTTTTATGACACATATCCAAAACAATATATATCCTTCACAATTGACATGCACTTCATGTGTGTGTGATGGAAAATCATGGAGCGTGTTTACCACAGCTTATCAACCTGCTAGCTAAACCTATACGGAGAAGAAAATTCCGAATTTACCATACGCACGACACTAAAAAATCAATCTGATTGCATCTTAAGCTAAATTTATTTCAATTACTTCAAATGATCACAATCTTTATGAAAAAATCCGAGAACCTTCTTCTACAATAATAGACTGGGGAAAAAAACCATGCATATATCATGCGCAAAAGCGAATAGAAAATTACAAGGGGGTCGAGATCTTCAGTAGCGTGCGAGCGAAAATCGTCGGAGAACCGATCAATATTTCCAGCAGACCACTGGAGGTTAACTGTTCCGGTTAGCATTGACCAAAATGCCAGCAACAAAATGCCAGAGAGCGCCCAGAATTTATACCGGCCTCGACCAAAAACGATCGACGAATACGGCGAAATCTCCTTCCTCGGAATTCCCGAGGACGACGATGATAGAACCGATGTGGATGGAGGCGTTGATACAGGTAGGGCATCATCATCCTTCATACCGATTCAAAAAAAAATCAAAAACTTAAGCTAAAAAAAGGAAAAAATTGATCGATCAAGTATGAATTCAGACTTGTCTTGGTTGATTTTTGGCTTAAAAAAATAAACTTTTGGAAGCTTATTTCCAGTGGGATATTGCATGGGGGGGAGTGAGTTTTGGTGGGGAATGGAGGCGTAGAGATGGGTCACTTTGGCGGGTCAAGTTCAGAACCGGTAAACCGAAGAGGTTGGATCGCCAAATTGCAACTTGAGTTTTTGACTTTTGACACCCTAAGAATTAAGATATTAATTTGGGGCACCATCAGCATTTCAACTACAAGCTTACTTCCTAAGTTTAAATAATATTGAGAATTGTTTAATAAGATATAAATTTTTATAATGACATATCCAACATTATGATATTTTCATTGCAGATAATAGAAGTCGTGACTCCAACTATTGAATATTTCGACCTTGAGTGTCCATTGATTTTTTAAATTCAAAATCTCATTTCATCTTATAGTAATCTTAAAATTCAGCATATGTGACGCGTGTCCGTAGTCCGACTAAATTTTTTTATTCTTGTTCCAATCATGTAGTTTGGAAATATTACGAATTTCTTTCCTGTTAAAAGAATTTGTAATAGTTGACCTTTTGAAGTAATGAAATTTTCGATTTCCTCTAAAAAGTATTTTAAGTAAGGGATATTATGTAGTCACCATTTTGTCTATTTTTAAGCCATGTTTAGAAGTGGTTACAAATGTAATTTTAGGTTTTAAGAGGTGTTTAATGCCATTTTCGCCGTACAAAGTTGAGAAGTTTACCGAGCTGCACCACCATTCACCTCGTTACCTCCAGTAAGCGTCAAACCGCACCCGCTATCGCCGCAGCCGAAATGCGGTGCCCCTACTGCTCATCTGAGCAAGGCCGCTGCGCCACCACATCCTCCGGCCGGAACATAACGGAGTGCACCTCCTGTGGGCGCGTGGTTGAGGAGCGGCAGACACTACCTCACCATCTTTTCCACATCCGAGCGCAAGATTCCCCTCTCTGCTTGGCCACCTCCGACCTCCCCCCCGTACCGACAGCCCCTCAAAATTCCGACGAAGACCCATTCGAGCCGACCGGGTTCATCACTGCCTTTTCAACTTGGTCCCTCGAGCCTTACCCTGTTTTCGCCCATTCTTCGCTCTCGTTCTCGGGGCACCTAGCCGAGCTGGAACGGGTCCTAGAAACTACGTCTTCTACGGCAAACCCTTCAGGGCCATCGGTGGTTGTGGACAATTTAAGGGCGTACCTGCAGATTATTGATGTGGCGTCGATTTTAGGGCTGGATTGTGATATTACAGATCACGCGTTTCAGTTGTTCAGGGATTGTTCTTCTGCCACTTGCTTGAGGAATCGTAGTGTGGAGGCTCTCGCTACTGCTGCTTTGGTGCAGGCCATCAGAGAAGCTCAAGAACCCAGGACGCTGCAGGTATGTATGCAATTTTTGAGTGAAAAAGATTTAATTTTTAGGCTCGATTCTCGGAGTTTGTGCGCAAACTGGGCTTGTGTAAGTAAGTTTAGTTGCCACGTTTATGGAAATGTGGATAATGAAGTGAGAAAATTTCATCCCTTATAGTTGTAAATTTTGGATGGATGACTGCCGGAGCAGCGGCAATGGGTCCTCTAACGTGTAAGGCCTACCGTACTAGTAAAGTTTCCGAAAAAAAGTGTACAAATATTTACCTCCAAATTGTGTTTTAGAAGCTACAGAGTATAGAGTATACCAACATTTACATGTTTGGAAGGCTTCCCCGCAGTGCTTGTTTGGTGATCTTTGAAGATGGTAGGTGACATCTATGGTTAATGGAACAGTGAGTTAATAGTGCAGGGAGCAAATTTATTTAATGGATTCTCTGTTAAGTGAATGTTTGTAAGAAGAGCAAGATACTTTGCTATTTGGATCCCCTGGTTGACGGAGTTGTTGTTTACATTGAATTGTTCTTTTCCTTTCTTTTGGAATCGGTGAGAGGTGGAATTGCGATGGTCTATACTTTTTTTTGCTCTTATTAATGTTTATTGCTTTGACCGCTGTTGAATAACTTGAGCAATGTATTATGATTTTGCTAGATCTTCGAATCAACGGTAGAATCATCCTCGTAAATGCATTTGTTTTCTCACTTATAGCTTATTAGGCTATTCGTCAATTGCTTGTTCTTTCTTGATTTGTTGATTGTGATTCTCTTTTTCGGTCTCAACTTTACTACATTGCAATTTGCATATGATTTGATCATTTTTGGGGGTTTTCCTTTCTATCACGTGATTTTCTTCATTTTTTTTTCAGGAAATATCCGTTGCTGCAAATTTACCCCAAAAGGAGATAGGAAAGTACATCAAAATTCTTGGAGAAGCTCTACAACTAAGCCAGCCAATCAATAGCAACTCCATATCTGTGCACATGCCACGGTTTTGCACACTTCTCCAACTCAACAAATCTGCTCAGGTATTTGCCAATGGCCTTTCATGGTAAATAAATGTTCTCGAAACTCACTAAACTTGTAACACTTTTGTCTGTAATTTTTGGCTACGATTGATCAAAGGAGCTGGCAACACACATAGGCGAAGTTGTTATAAACAAATGCTTCTGCACCCGACGAAACCCCATCAGCATCTCTGCAGCTGCCATTTATTTGGCCTGCCAGTTGGAAGATAAACGCAAAACACAGGCCGAAATTTGTAAAGTGACTGGCCTAACAGAAGTAACTCTGCGCAAAGTGTACAAGGAGCTATTGGAAAATTGGGATGACCTTCTTCCATCAAATTATAACCCAGTCGTCCCTCCAGAGAAAGCGTTTCCAACTGCTTCTATTTCTGCCGGTCGCTCGTCATCCAAAGCCGATATAGTCGAAGCGGTTTTGTTAGACAAGGACAAGCATGCAAAACCAAGTGAAACCTCGAGTGCATCCCATCAAAACAAAGGCAAAGAAAATGCCGAGAAGGATAATTTCCACAAGGCTTATAACTCTGCGATTCTTGGAACACCATCCTTCTGGAAACCACAGGTTCCGAGTGGAAATACTTCCGTCCACAAACCCCCAGACACAAAGCAAACCTCGACCCAGAATATGGAGATCGATTTACAGTACAAGACGAGGGAGGAAAAAAGGGTCGATACAGATGCAAAGTCTGCTTCTTCTAGTTCCATGAGACCGGTTCATTTTCCTACGCCCCCTTCTCTAGGTACGGGTGTCTTGCCTTGGCCGTTTCGCCCTCCGGTGACGTCATCAGGTTCTCCATCTGTTCAATTTGTGCAACCAACGAAGATATCCCCTGGCGTGATAGATAAACAACCTATGCCACAAAATCTAAATGAAAAGTTCAGCTAATGTAGTAATTTGAAGATCGAAGCATTACTTTTTCACGTTTGTATGTTACGGTCCTTGTGGAATTGTTTAAATTGTTAATATTTTGTAATTATTATGTTTTCCTTTGTCATAATGAATGCTTCCCCTGTCTTTGCGTACTGGCTCCTATGGCAAGAGTTAGTCTATCCTCATTCGGAGCATCATATCATAGAGAGAAATACTTGCCATTGTAGCACAGAAAAATCTTATAGCAATATAATCCCAGTTGCTTGACAATTTTTGTTTTAAAAAATTATTCATTACTTTATAAAATTCCTAATTAATTCATCATTTCATTTTCTTTTCCGGTAAATGTGATACGAAAGGCTAAATGATTTTAGGCATATGAGAGTGTCCTTGTTTGTAGGAAGTCAAAGGTCGAGATTCTCCTCTCTGTCATAACCTGAAAAAACACAACTCAATCATGTTCATCTCCTTCTGTCTTACATTTGAGGAACATTCAACTGCTGCATTCTGGTATGCCTATTCTCTCTTATGCCTAATAGTGATTTGTGTAATATTTAACATACACTATTAAAAAAAATTTAACCTATGTTTATGTCGTGAGGGTCGTCTATTCAACAATAAAGAATTTTTTTAAATAATTTCTAAAAAAATTTAAGGTGCAATTCATAACAAATATATCAGGGTGGAAAGAATCATATTTTAGGTTTTTTTTGGGTTAAAAAAATAATCATTTCTTTGGTGTAATGCTGTGTGAATTTAAAAATTTTGCACATGTAATATTTTTTTAGTCGAGGATGGATATAATATTCATGTGCATTGCATTACATTGCCTTGATGAGCAGTCGTCGGGTGAATTTTCCGGTGGTGAAACCGAAGCCAATCTTCGCCGGAAAGTTATTTTCATATGGCTTCATCTCCTGATACTGCTCCACCAAGCGATATACCCGGAGAATCTCCGCCAGCTCCTCCCGCAGATACTTCGCCACCCTCTCCACCCGAGCAGCAGGAATCTCCACCGGCCCCTCCAACATCACCGCCGGCACCTCCAACGTCACCTCCGGATCCACCGGGGCCGCCAGCTTCCTCACCTCCTCCTCCAGACTCCTCCACACCCGGAGACGACCCTTCTTCATCCCCACTACCTTCCACACCCGCAGAACCTCAAACCCCGCCAGCACCTAAAGATCCAGCCACACAGCCTCCTCCATCATCGTCGTCGGCACCATCTCCACCCGCTTCATCCAACAATAACCTCACGCCTCCTCCTTCTGGCGGCGGTATTCCAGCACCTAACTTCTCTCCAACAGGTGGGTCACAAACACCATCTGCTTTGGCTCCTCCATCTCCTCAGCGGCCATCAAACGGGAATCCGGATTCATCGTCTGGGACAGGTGCTTCGTCTTCGCCGCCGTCTGATTCGACAGAGAGTATAGCGGTTTTTGCAGGTGCAGTTGTTGGAGGAATATTGATTCTTGCTATTTTGATTATCTTTCTGGTATGTGCGAAGAGGAGGAGGAAGAACTTGCCGTATTATAAGGATCATGGGCGTCCAACTAAAGGTATGCAAATATAAGACATTGCATTTTCAATGGTTCTTCATTTATCGTTCCACCTGATTTAAGCAAACCTTTTAAACTGCAAATGAGAGATTGGAGAAAACATAGTTTTGATGGATAATGATTTTATATTTTAATATATTCCTGAAAGAAAATGCCTAAGAATGAATTTTAGAATTTAAGTTGTCTCATGCAAAATGCTTTTGGTTCAAGGCGGAGATCAATATTACAATGCCGGCAACACAAACTGGCACAACCCTCAGAACAAGGATCACGTCGTCAAGCTTCCTCCACCACCCGGCGTCATGGGCACCCCCGTTGCCCACGGTGGCGGCTGGGTTACAACTCCTCCCCCGCCCCATGCAAACCTAAGCAACGAGTTCAGTCCTCCTGGCTACAACAATTCAGGGCAACATCCCATTTCCCTGCCACCTGCATCTCCAAACGTGTATGGAAATATGGGACCCAGAAGCCAGTTCAGTTACGAAGAGCTCGCAGCTGCAACAGGTGGGTTTTCTCCTTCCAATTTGTTAGGCCAAGGCGGGTTCGGTTTCGTGCACAAAGGAGTCTTACCCGACGGGAGGGAGGTTGCCGTGAAAAGTCTCAAGGCTGGCAGCGGGCAAGGCGAACGCGAGTTCCAAGCTGAGGTTGATATTATCAGCCGAGTTCATCACCGGCACCTCGTGTCTCTGGTTGGATATTGCATTGCTGGAGAGCAGCGGATGCTGGTTTACGAGTTCGTGCCAAACAAGACCTTAGAATTCCATCTTCATGGTGCTGTATTCTAAATTTTTCTTCAATGTTTAGAATCTTTAAAGTGTTTTATATTTGTGGTAGGATTCTTGACGGTGAAAATGTGAGTTTCTTGTTGCAGCAAAAGGTCAGCCAGTTATGGACTGGGCGACTAGGCTTCGAATTGCGGTGGGATCGGCCAAGGGGCTTGCTTACCTGCATGAAGATTGTAAGAATTCTTGGCTAATTGTTATATCTTTCCTTTTCAGGGTAAATTGTATACATTTAAACCACAACTTTATTAACACTTTTCTTGATAATATATCAACTCAAATTAAGGGAAAATTGCTTGTGGTTATGATTCTTTACGATTTTGATATTTTAAATTGTCAAATTTCAGTCTTAGTCTATTAATTTTGTTTTTTGAGAAATTATATTCCTCTTTCCGAAGTGGTATTGATGTGTATTATTGCAGCGCTTATATGTGTAGTGTTACATTAAGACTCTTGATAAAAATAACTAAAATTGTGAAAAATCGGAATATAGAGAGCTAAGATTAATATTTCACACATAATTAATGCATTAATTACTTTTATTAAACTAATTAAAATGAAATAATCCAAAATATAGTTGCAATTTATAGCAACACATTTTTGGTATTTGAGTATTAGTTTATCTGAATCTTATTGCGTAATTGCAGGCCACCCGCGAATCATCCATCGCGACATCAAGACGGCAAATATACTACTTGACTTCAACTTTGAGGCCATGGTATGTATATCCCTGGAATCTTCAAAATATTTTCCAAGAATCATCTCTTTTTATGAAGGTATACATATGATTACCAATATTAATTTTGTTTCCTACTATATACATATAATATAGGTGGCTGATTTCGGATTGGCTAAACTCTCTAGTGAAAATTACACTCACGTCTCCACACGTGTCATGGGAACTTTCGGGTATGAATATTTTCATTCGCATTAATTCTTAATTATGAATAGATATATTTCTTATATTTTAGTGAGTTTTGTTAGCCAATTAATATATTGACATACTGTATAAATTGTTGGGGTGATAATTGTCTTGCCATCAAAACATGGTGGTTGGAGGTTATACGAGGTTTAAAATATTTGAGTTATATATATTGTTATCATCGGATATTTTGATCTACGTAAATTATAAAGAATCATACAATTAGGACGGTGAAATATTTAAAGTTTCCTTGAGTTCCTATAAAGAAATATTTGTGTGTATACCGCAGGTATCTGGCTCCGGAGTATGCATCAAGCGGAAAGCTAACGGAGAAGTCGGATGTCTTCTCCTTCGGGGTGATGCTATTGGAGCTGATAACGGGGCGGAAACCGGTAGACCATACCAATAAAACCATGGAAGACAGCTTAGTCGACTGGGTACGTACACTAGTTGCTTCCAACTATATAATTTTCACATGCATTCGTTGAATTTACATGCATGCATGCATGCAGGCGAGACCACTTCTTTCAAAAGCATCGGAAGAAGGGAAATACGATGGTTTAGTGGATCCACGCCTCCAAGAAAACTACGTTCCCCATGAGATGGCTCGCATGGTTTCTTGCGCAGCTGCTTCCATTCGCCATTCTGCCAGGAGACGCCCTAAGATGAGCCAGGTATGTTGTAAATAATGCCAATATTCTTATTCTTCTATGCGAAGAATATAAATTTTGTCGTGCAACTCGCATATTTTTGTTTTTCTCCAATCACGAGTTATCAAAGTTTAATTTTAGTACAATAAACGAAAATGTGTTTTATGTCAGCAATATTTGATCCGAGTTAAGAAAAATGAACTAAAAGTGAGGAAAAAGTTAATGGAACAGAAAATGATCACTCGATAAACAATAATTAGCTCCGAAAGTCCCATTCTCATGACTATAATATATACACATATGTCTTCATAGATTGTACGTGCTTTGGATGGTAATTCGCTGCTGGAGGACTTGAATGAAGGCGTGAAACCTGGACAAAGCGCTGCTTTTAACACGAGAGGCGATATCGACACCTACGACACTGGTGCATACAATGCCGACATGATGAAATTCAGGAAGATGGTGATGACAAGCCAGGATATCGACAGCAGCGAATGTGGAGCCACGAGTGAGTACGGGCTGAACCCATCGTCATCCAGCAGCAGCGACTCGCGAGAATCAGGAGATTTTACGACACCTGGTCCCAAGGGATCAAAACCATAGAAATTTCTTCACTTGATCTCATTTTGCTAGATCTCATATATCTAGCACAAGTTACCTTTAGGAATAATCAATATTCGAGGATATATATGTATGTAGTTGCTACATACATGAAAAAAATTTCGGTCATTTATTAATTTTCCTGATATACATATATACGCACACATTACAATTACATGGACGTATATAAAATTTGGGATTCGGGTTCTTTAATTTGAATGCAAGTAATGGGGAAAATTTAAATTTTTTTCGCACTAATTTACACTCTTTCCATTTTTGATCCATTTAACAATGAATTTACATTTTTAGGCTTGTAACTTGTATGTTTTTTTTTTATTTTTGATCATGTTGAGTAACGGTGCATTTGTAATTGTAGTTCTGTAACTTATATATTTTTTTTATATGTTTGGTCGTTTTTTAACGGGAGTTCCTTGATTTTTTTCCAAATAATATTCTAAAAAAATCACGACGCGTGTAGAAGTTTTCTTACAAAAATCTATGTCAACATCCACGTCCGCAAAAAGAGAGACCAAAATGGAAAAAAAATTGCAAGTTACAAGACTAAAAATATAAATTAATCTTAACATGACCAAAAACGATAAAAAAAAAATATCGAGTTACATGACTAAAAATACAAATTCATTGTTAACATGATCAAAAAATTAGAAAAGTGTAAATTACAAGACCAAAAATGTAATTATCATGATTTATTTATGAGACTAATGCAGTGGAAATTGAATAGTACAAATATTTTAAAAATGCAATAATAAAAATAATATTTTTGAGTACAATATGTTAATAATATAACGCCCTGTTCGTATAGTAAGTACCATTATATATTAAAATATCGATAAGTTACGTGATTAAAACTCAAAACAGATCAACTTGACTAAAACTCAAAACATGTCGATTTGAAATAAAATCCCAGTTTTCCAGTCTTTTTTGGTTGACACCTCTTATTGGACCAAAATGTTGGATATAATGGACTACTATTTTTCTAGAAAAGGGTTTTCATATCCGTGGGATTGATGGCAATGTTCCTATTTCTTACTGCTACCAAATGAGTGCCAATCTGGCCTTACATTCATTGTTATGGGCACGAGCGGAGCCATGTGTTGCTCCGTCCGATAGTAATCCAAGTGACTTGTTTTTTTTCGATTTTTTTTATACATAAAATTTTCTTATTTTCCGGTAGTCCGGAGCTTCATTTGTCAATATTAATTCAATCGTGGTTTTGAAAATTCAAGTCCGGGTAGGAACGAAATCTTGGCTCCGCCACTAATTGTGGGTTCATGCATTTATTTCTACTAGTGATCAAGGACTTTTTTTGGTTGACACCTCGTATCTTTTTTGAAATTATTTTCCTTTTTTGTCTTTATATTTGTCTGTTTCTCCAAATTTAGAATTGAAGATTCAATTTTTTAAAAAAATTATATTCATAACTAAAAAAAATGTTATATTTGCATTACAATGGATGCTTCTAACTTTTAACCCGTGCCAGTGGCAAAACAAACTCGATACAATGGTAAACCTAAACTATTCTGTTCAATGAGCTACGTGAGTCATATATGAGAGTATTTATGTCAAATAAACATTATTTGATAGATTTAGTGATTTAAAAAAACAAAAACCAAAGGTAAAAACTTGTATGAAACGGTCTCACGATTCGTATTTTGTGAGACGGATCTTTATTTGATTTATACATGAAAAAGTATTACTTTTTATGCTAAGAGTATTATTTTTTATTGTGAATATTGATAGGATTGACCCGTCTCACATATTAAGATCCGTGAGACGGTCTCACATGAGACTCACTCAAAACAAAAAGTTATAAGGTAACAGAATTAAAATCTGAATTATGATCGTTACTTTACTAAAATTACAATTTTCTTAAATAATAGCAAATAGATAATTGGATCAGACGACATATTGTGTGAGAGATTAGTGATAAATCGTGGGGCTCAGGTGAGTCTGGAGATCATCTAACCTTACAAAAAATCGATAAAAACAAAAATAATTCAAGTCAATAAATAAAAATTAACAATTTACATCATTAAAAATCTTAAATATGACAGATTATCGTACTTAAATTATAATTTTTTCGAATATATATTGATAATTTTACGTGGAGACAAAATANAGATGTAGATGCGGGAAGTCAAATATAGCACCCGGCCGCGAAATGCTCGGGGAGAACTATAGGATTGCCCCAGGCACTCGTTTCTTGTTGGAAAATTCTGAATAAAACGAGATTGATAGGAAATCGATCTGAAACTTAGGAATTTGGAGGGAGAAATCCAATGATAACTCGATCGAAATTGGTGGAGCAGCTCAGAGATTACCAGATCCGATCGCAGCACAAGTGCCCAGCTCTTACTGTATTCTCTCCCACTCCTTCCCTCTCTACCTGGTAAGCCATGCTTATTCGTCTCTTTATCTTAATCTGGTTCGTAATTGAGATCATTGTTGATGATTTTTATGTCGCGACATGATTTTTTGAGTTTCCTTGATCAGTGACGTTTTTTTAAACAGATTCGGTGTGATTTGGTGTTACTTTGGGTTAGAATAGCCTGTGATGTGTTACATGATTGATAGCATGAAATGTGTAAGCACACTTGTTTAAATTTTGTTCCTTGTAGCGTGTACTGTATCCTATTTTAGAGGAATACTTGAGTTTACTGCTAATCGTTTCTCCAGATTATTGGTTCTAAAAAGAACATATTTCTTGTGTTTGTGCTTTTGCTGTGTGGTTCTAATGAAATGGAGATAATGTTGTTGGTTAGACATTTTTTTTTTGTCTATTGCTCAGCAGCTTAAATAAAATGTGGCTAATTTTGTTCAATCGAAATGAAGTCTAGCAGAATGAAATGTAGGATCTTGAGCAAACTATGCTGTTTATTTTCTGCGGGTGTTGAAGTTTTCTTGGGTTGAATCTTTAATTGATCTAACTTGATCAGTTTTTTAACCAAAAACAGTTGCTAAGGTGCAGTAGCTACTTTACTTGAACAAGGGATCATTCCTTGTGATTTGAGCCCTTTTCGTCTAGAATGTCCACCCATAAACCAACATTCCCTTGCAATTTCCAATACCTTTTTTCATTAATACTTGTCACTCCTGAATCCCGAAACATGTTAACGGCAATGTTTTCAAAAATTCAGA
Organism: Primulina huaijiensis; assembly: GCF_012295235.1. Classification (NCBI taxonomy): domain Eukaryota; kingdom Viridiplantae; phylum Streptophyta; class Magnoliopsida; order Lamiales; family Gesneriaceae; genus Primulina; species Primulina huaijiensis. Next base: position 17,754,154 of record NC_133315.1, read on the forward strand.
AAGAAATTTACAAGAATATTAAGCCTGAAATATCAAAATCAATCTATTTTCCTAAACAAATGTTATAAACTTCTTATTCCAAACAGCAGCAACAGACACGCACCTCTTGTCTGAATCTTAACATTCCCATTGTTCCTTCACTTCGATATCAGTCTCGCTTCAACTCAATTGCAGTCTCATTTGGGAGTGGTATAAAGGGTGAGTGATAGGAATCTCTTCTCGGTATGAACAGTTAGAACAAAGTGTAGTTTTAAGCATAAAACATAAGCTTCAACGACAATTCCAGACGTAAAACATACATTGAAAAACAGAAACAATTGTAATCTGTCAAAATGATTTATTTGCATTAAAAAACTAAGGTTTTTCGTGGCTAAGTTCCTCATAACTAACCTATCTAGGAAGGAGGTTGGAACAATGATTCATCCATCGTATCAGCTCTAAATAACAGAACAATACTTTCCCACCATGTCATAATAGAATAAGATTATTATATCTCACCATATTAGGGTTATAATATATCAAAGTTCGGAATACATTTTCCAAACATTTGGTATAAACTTATTGTGCTACTTAATTTCTTTTCAGATTTAACTTTGTAATTTTAAAAGAATAAATACGTTTTCCCCGATAATATATATATGTGTGTGTGCATAAATAATAAATAAATGATTTTAACAAATAAAAGAAATCAGTAACACTTACCGACGTAGCTAATGTAACTTCGAAGTGATTGAATACAATTAGTGTGTGTCGTGTGAGTAATATCCAATTTTTCTTCATCCAAAGTGCCTTGCCGGAAATCACTTGTGTTTCCTGGAAATGTTGTCTTAGTAAAAAAATGGTGCCAGAACTTATATAGTTACATGGTACACAGTGAATGTTTGTAAAGCTTTTTAAGCTTCAAAACTAGACTTTGCTTGGGAATTTCTACGGGTGAAATTTAACCCAGAATTTAACCTCCATTTACTCCCCATTATTTCGATGTTAAAAGAATGCATAAATACCTTAGATAGTGGCTGATAAATACTGCCATTATTCTCCAATTAGGTCTCATTACAGGACCTTCAACTTCCTTATATTGGTAGGGAAGTTACAGGGCCTCAGGTTGGTGTGCTTCATATAGGGGCTTCTAGTCACTGGTTTTCACAATATTAAATTCCTTCTGCCCGCCACTAAACTCTTAATATTCTGCGTATTTACCACTATCTTATTTGAACATTTGCATCTTGTGGATTCTGGTATCCATTCAAACTTTTGGCTATAGGCATTATACATAAATTTGTTAAACTATTCAAGGCAATACTGGAACAACACAACAGCAACTAGTGTAGCTGATATAGCTCAACTTTGATGTGGGTTCTCGTGCACTATCTTGGATTGTTTTAGAATGTACTTCTAAACTTGATGGTTTGCATAGACCTAGGTAAAAAATTTTGATATCTTCAAGGAAGTTAGTCATCTTTGACTTCAACGTTTAATCAAGTGAAATATATCATATAACAATGAAAAGCAAATGCATGGCACGCTAATCAAGTAATCATCCAGGCAAGTGGCACAACCAAAGAATCTAGTACTAGTATTTTGGACATCTTTGGTATCGAATTTTTGCAAGATTATCTCTTTCGTGTATACATAAAAAGGGGATGATCGCGTTCTATGCAATGATCGAGATGGTTCACAAAATGATAATTTTTGCTTATTCAACCTTAGCCTTCCATGTGCTGCTGTCAGCCTGTGACCTTTGAATGAAATGGCAGGTATTTTTGGTGTTTTTATGATGGTCTGTATCAACAACTCCTTTTCTTCTCCTGAAATAAATCTTGACTGAGAATTTGTTTTGTCGATGTCTTTTGTATGGGCCTGTCGGTTCGCTCTATGGATTTGTCAAAGAATTTTAATGGTTGGAGATAAGATTAGTATTGGGTTTTAGCTAAGTGATTTCATACAAAGAGCTGAACTTTAACTTATATCATATCTTCTTCAGGCAACCCAACAGGCTCAAGACAGAGAAGTCATTTCGTAGCATGTGTATCAAATCTTTGGTTTGCACTTACAATGTCAATACTTGATTCATGCATGACTGTCTCATCCTTTCTGGATGCTCATTTATTCTTCACTTTTCTCATATTTAGAAGTTGACCGTGAAGATCTAACTTATTTCTTTGCGTTAATTTAAAAAAATACTTATTTATTTGCAAATTATTATAGATAAAAATTGGATCATTTATCTGTTGATTAACTGTAGCAAAACTCTTAATAGATACATTTTCCAAAGTATCTGACGATTAGTAGATTGTCTTAAAATGTCTCATCTTTGGTTCTTGTAATGAGTTGTTCATAAGGAGGTCACTTACGGACAAAGTAATAAAAAAAAATAACAGAATGAGGATGTTGATATGGAAAATATGAGAATGCTGAAGCAGTTAGGATACTTTCCTTTAGATTTCAACTAAGTCAAAATTCGGTTGAAATATTACACATTCCAAGTTCTGCTGTTTATTGCTCTAGATCCAATAACTTTTCAATGTCTTTTATTCATATCATGTTTTACTTCATTCAGGTTTGATGTTGCAGTGGCTATTTTTTGGGCCTTTCTCTTCACTGTGCTTCTAGTATCATCATATGTTACCCTTTACTTAAAACATTACTGGATGTCGTTTGGCATTATGTTCCTTGCAATTCTTATTCCATATATCCTAAGAATTTCACGGCAGTCAATTGCAAGAAAAAGGGACAGAAGATTGTTACTGCCTTTATCTATGTGAACCTCTCGTCATCAACCATTCCCAGATAATTGGCACATATTTACCCATATTAACAAGAGGTTCTTGATTACGTACTGAAAGCTCAAAGTTGCAACCTCAGTAAGGTGAACATGCCAGCCTTACTCAAGAAAATGGTACTATTCTTTTTTTGCCTTTCCGTGACTCAACAATATACTGCAGTTTCAGGATTCTTTTCACAATTAATATCCCAACAACAAATTGATGATCATTAGAGCAAATCCGCGAGTTTTTGGCCCTCAATGTTGAATTATTTGAAATTATACTTTTCAGTCTGAAAAATCACATGTATCCTGTGAAATTCAACATTTGTATGTAGTTAAGAGAACACTCCAAGTTCTAGCCAAGTAGAGTCAAGATTCTTTCTTTCTCCTAGATAACACTTACAAGATTGAGCCAACATCTACGTTCTTCTTTGTTGCATTGTCTTATTTTTCTTCTACCTATATGGTGTTACTGAAATTATACGTCTGTACCCTACATGGTCCAGCGGTGTTTGAATGATCAAGAGGTTTGGTCCCTAAATGGTCCAGCGGTGTTTGAATGATCAAGAGGTTTGGTCCGGTACAAAGTCATTTTTGGGTTTAATGGGGAGGTGAAGTTTAAACTTAACACATAATTGTGAAGTGTAACCAATGAAACTTTAATTTAAAACTACTTAAAACAGAGAAGCTAGATCTCTAGGTGACTTCGACTAGTTAGGGACAAATGCATGTATAAAATTATGGATAGATACAATGGACCTGGGGTTTATTATTTGAATACAACTTGGTAAAAGAAAGCAATAACTCTTTTGTCCTGTCTTTCTGATTGGGATATAAAGTAGTATCATGATGTCTCATATGATATTTAAATTTGTGCAACGGGTACCAATCTTTTTCTTTTATTTTTTCGAGTCTCAAGTCTATAGCTCTATTTGTGTGAAACTATTTTTTTGCTTTCTAAGTTACATGTTCAAGAATTCTGCCGAGTGGGGTTATTTAATTTCTTACATGAGGTATAAAACCTCAAAAATAGCTCACTAATACATGAAAAAACCGAGTGAAAACTCATATTTTCATCAACTGTTATATAGTAGATTGGAAAGTATTTGTTTGAATGTGTTCGCTCCTTTAGCAATTGTTGTGTTAAAAAGCCAAAATCAGTGGCCGGTTAAAACTCCACTGAGTTTAAACTAAGTGAATGCCATCATTAAGACAACATAGTTGGAGGCTAAATCTTTTGATTAAAGTTAAACCACGATTAATGGTTGTCTTTGTTTCATCTCAAGTCACCACCCCTGAGATGTGACACGCAAAGGGACACACAGCTACACAGCTGAAAGCAAGTCCCATCGCCAGCCCAAAATGCTCCATGTTCTCTATAATATCTTTTCGGAGTCCCTCAAAAAGCAAATTTCTCTTGCTCATGGTACTTTATCGAAAGGGATAATGCTATACAAAAGAAACAAAATATCGAAGTGCCACGAAAACCATCCAAGCTGGGAACGTTGAATAGAAAATTATCAATATTATGTATTTCATTTATCATACGATCAAGAGGAAATGGGCTTCCGTCGTTTCGACAAACTGAGTTTCCAAGGCATATAAAATCTATGATATGATATTTCTTTACTTTTCTGTCTAAGTGAAATATGGTTCATTCTATGCTAAATCGGAAGTCGATTCATTTTTTATTCATATGATCATCAGAATTCAAATTCAAAATCACAAAAAGTAAGTTCTATATCGTTACTGTTTTGTTTGAATTGAGATGTTATACAAGTACACATACTCTCAGTACAACATAGATCAACTTGTAAACTATGGATGACTATAGTGTGTTTTAACATATGTTTAATATAAAGGTTTAAATGAAATAAGGTTGAATTTGAATTGAAGGATTTCAAATACAAAGATTTAAAATGTATTCAAATATAATTTTTGTAGTTTAGAGAAGAAGTCGTTTGAAATTTATTCTATTTTGTGTAACTAATATGTAAATAAATAATATATGGATTTAAGATTACATCAACTGTTTCATCGTTAACCATAAAACTAAAATCGAAATTCATGGATTTCGAATTCATCCATCCAAATGCAATTTAAGAAAATTGTCATCGGATATGAGTTTTAAGTAATTTAATCAAGAAAAGGGTGATGATATAAATAAAAGGGAGTTAAAAATATATATTTGAAAAATAATTATAAATATTATGATTGTATTTTCGAAAACTAAAAACAATTATCGGGTTTGTTTTTTTTGTATTCTTGTTTAAAATTTTCCATATGGATATTCTAACTTGGCACCTTGGACATTGACCTTTCATGGAGCTGTCGGCTAATGTGAACAAAAAATTGTACTAGTAATAACATGACTACTCGATCCATCGCCAAATTGTAACACAGACACACGCACGCGCGCGCGCACACANAATAGTCCAAATTAATGACTGAAACTGAAGCAAATAAATTTCATATATAATTGAAATTTTTATAGTTACATATAATGGCGGAGCCAGGTTTTCAATTTTACCGGGCTATAATTTTATAAAATATGATTAAGCTAATATTGACAAATATAACCCCCGGATTATCGGAAAATAAGACAAAATTTTATGTATAAAAAATATTGAAAAAAACAAGTCACCCGGGCTATCGTGGTTATATATTAGACAAATTCTACATCAGCATTTCCTGTAAAAAAAAAATAAAAAATAAAAAAGTGAAAACCCCTTGTTTAAAATTAGTTACATTTAAAATACTTTGTTTTTTAAAATGATCATAAAACCGTTAACAAATGAGATATATGTGCTCGAGTTTTATTAACACAAAGTTAAATATACTTGATGTTTTAAAAATGAATGATATATTATCTTGTTAATATATTTTTTTAAAGCAGATTGTATGTCTTTAGACTTTTCACAGAAAGTTTGATGCAATCAATTCGTGAGACATTATATATATATATATTTGTAGCAGCAAAATGGTACGTGAATTAGAGCAGATGACTCATAATGATCATAAGAATGTAAAATATAATCCAATCATATCTAACTAACTTTGGATGATGATGCATTTAGGATTAAAATAAGCTGTTGCTTTAGAATCTTGTTAAATTGTAAATACACATAAATAACTCTCCAAGTATCTCAATTAATCATATGGTCAATAATAATGATGCCAAAATCCCATGTCATTTTCTTCTCAATCACAAACAAACAAAGAGCTTGCATTGATTGGGGGAGTTTAGGTTCAAAGATTTTGTTCAGATACATGCATGGATTCTCCTAACTTAATTGTGCCATAAACAAAGAACTTGCATTGATTGGGGGGGAGTTTAGGTTCAAAGATTTTGTTCATGTACATGGAGTCTCCTAACTTAAATTGTGCCATATATTATTAGTATCCCCATATCAACAAGTCAAAGTAGAACTACTTTGTTTGGTTATGCATCCTCTTGTCTATATTTGGATGTGACAAATGGTACAAAAAGATAAAGAATATATCATTTTGATCTTATTTTTTGAAGTCTTGTTTTGAATTTAACAATGGATATAAGATGAATGCAATTCTTTTGTCATTTGGTTTTGATAATTGAGAAATGTTTATTTTAACAAGTTAGTTGGTGTGTTCTGATTATTTGTAGTTCATCTGGTTTCAAATGTCTAATATATAAAACTAGATCTAAGATATATGATCCAAGTATAATTTTACTTCTCCTAGAAATTAGCTAGAAGTCGCAAAATTTAATTTAAGTTTCAAAATGTTGCTATCCAAAAAACTCACGAGATCAATTTTTTTTAATTTAAATATCCATTACATAAAATTTTCTTATAAAAACTCCATTTTGACCAAATATAATTTGTTTTGCTAAAATTTCCTTGCGTACTATGCTTTAAATGTGATGAATTTTTTTACTGACAATATGGAAAATTGATTAAACAAAAATGTAAATTAATTTTGTGAAAATATACTTTTGAAGCACTCGAATAATTGAAAAATTTATAAAAACGCATGATAATTTTTTTTAACATAATTTTGTTCAAATTTAATATTCATCCCGGTTAATGTCTAATGATCAGTTGTTGGGAATGAACAAAAAAGTTATTTTGAAAGGGCTTTCAGCAGCTAGTAAGACTACATTAAATTAATTATTGGAAATAATTTTTTTTTTTAAAAAAACGTCGACTCAAATTCCCATCAATAAAAGAGTTTGCTATAGATATTTTATAGTTTCACATCAATCAAATTACTGAAGTGATCAAAATTGCATTAACATTGATAATGATTGCTTGTCTTTGTCATTAATTTTTTTAAACAAGCTTCAAGTTACAAGTGTGATTGAAGTCTTTCCATCCCAAAAAACAATTACTATTTTGCAATTTCTTGTGCTTTGTTTGGATGATAAGAAAACAAGACAAGAGAAGATAATCAAATTAATCAAAATCCCACTCGAAGCAAAAGAATGTTAGTTGTCTTATATCGGTAAGATAAAATATCTGAAAATTGTATATTTGGACTTGGACAATACTATCTTCTTGAGCTAGCTTTTGGGGTTGAGTTAAGTTCAAGTCTCAATCTTAACATGGTATTAGAACACAATTTCCACTGTTATGTGTTGGACTGCCCATAGTTAGACCACCCGTTATGTCTATAGTTGGGTTATTTGTAAATTTCACGCTCTAGATGTTCATTTCTGACCATGAGAGGGTGTGTTAGTTGTCTCACATCGGTTTGATAAAATCCATGAGAGTTGTATATATGGACTTGGATAATCTGGATGAGTTAGGTCTAAATCTCAATCTTAACATGATATCAGAGCCTAATTTCTACCGTTATATGTTGGACTGTTCATAGTTAGACCTCCGTTATGTCTATAGTTGGGGTCATTTGTAAACTTCACGCTCCAGATGTTCATTTCTGTGCGTGAAATATGTGTTAGTTGTCCCACATTGATTGAATAAAAACCATAAGAGTTGCATATATAGACTTGGACAATCTTCTCTATTTGAACTAGTTTTTATTATTGAATTAGCTCCAAATCTCAATCTTAACAAAGAAATCCAACATTTCATTCAAGAAATCTTCCCAATCGAAATTCAGAACTTTTGCACAAGATAAATATCATACCGTCGTATACATTAAAAAAAAAAAAAACATTCATACAAACACGTCTTTGAAAAATTCAACCAGAAATTAAATATGGAGATGTCCCTTCAAATACTGGTAGGGATGGAAAAGGAGGTATTTTAATAGAGACCTTTGGGTCCATACTAAATGAAGAAATTGTATTAAAATTGGAAATAGTAGAATCAAGAATGTTTGTCCCATTGGGCTTTCATTATTTGTGATAGTCTTGTCTAATCAAAGGGTTTGGTAGTAATGGGCCTTTAATTTATGGGCCTACATTAGTTGGTACCTCATTTATATCGACATGTGTAGAAGAATCGACGACTTGAAATGTTGATAATAAATATGGATTAAATAAATATATGATTTAATTTAATTAGGAAACATTTAAATTAAATAGTTAGGCAATGATTGGGTAGGAAACGTGTTCATCTTCAAGTGGGCCACCCACACGAGTGGTTACCTATATTTCTTGTCATCGGTTGGCAATTAGGGCCCAAATGCCAACGGATAAGCGATATATATATGTAT